>NW_014577962.1:81865-128272 GCF_000485595.1 Priapulus caudatus
AATTCTAAATGTTTCGATACGATACAACGGTTACAGCCCTATAGACCGAAGGTCCGACAGACCGAAGGCCCTATAGACCGAAGGTCCGATAGACCGAAGGCCCTATAGACCGAAGGTCCGATAGACCGATCATATTTAATACCATATATAATAATACCTCAGAAATAATTCACCCACACTACTTACAACCGATTTTGTTTCCTACGTACCCCAAACGCCTGACTTGTGTACATGCAGCGACTACGTAAAACTGATATACGAATAAGAAAAAAAAATGCTTCATCGCTACGTAAAATAAATTCTAAATGTTTCGATACGATACAACACGTTTACATACGAGCCGCTCGTTTGTCGCATAGTGACACGTAAACATATATAAACTAAAAGGTCACGCATCGCGGGCGATTCAATTGAACGCTCTGATGAAAACACGCATCATTTCATTCGGCGCCACGCTCTCAATTTAATCCACGACAGCGTTTCACATTCCCGCACATCGGCCGCACGACGACAGAAAGTCTACAGCAATGACGAAATTGCAGACTAGCGTCTCCGTCCACGTAGCTTCCATGCGCCTCCTATGGGACGTAATAGCCCAAGCTAGTTTTCCTAAGCCTACAAAGAATGCGATGAATGATGATGCGTGCGTGCGTGCGTGTGTGTATGTGTGTGTGTGTGTGTGTGTGTGTGTGTGTGTGCGTGCGTGCGTGCGTGTGTGCGTGCGTGTATGTGTGTGTGTGCGTGCGTGCGTGCGTGTGTGTGTATGTGTGTGTGTGTAGGAGGGACGCCAGCGCTGCAGGATAACATAACATTAGTTCCGGATTTGCAGCGATCACCTGCTAGACATCTTGCGATGGCGTGTGAGCGGGTTAGAATCTGCACCGCCGAGTGGCGCTGTTGTCGTCGTATTCGTGAGATGCGATAAGATATATGTATTGGAAGCTTACCGAAAGAATGATGTTATCACAAAACAGCGATACAGTGACGGGAATCGGAAGAGAGAGAGAGAGAGAGAGAGAAAGAGAGAGAGAGAGAGAGAGAGAGAGAGAGAGAGAGAGAGAGAGAGAGAGGAGAGGCAAATGAGGAAGAAAGAGAGGGTAGAGCAAGTACGCACGCGCGTCTGTGTGTGTGGGCGGATGCGTGTCTGTTTTTTATACATAGTTATATTATACCTATTTTCTCTTGCTTAAGCGACGATGGAGTGTTACTATTGCGACAGCGAGGTGAGTAAAGGATGCGCCGATCCGTTCAACTTCAGCTACGTGGGGCGTTCTATCAGGAAGGACGTCTGTGAGAAGGGATGCTGTATCAAGTGGGTGGAGAACGAGGGCACAGGTATGCTAGGTGTGCTGTGGCGAGTTTCACTGTAGAACGAGTCGCTGAGAGCATTGCACTCCCCCCACTCTCGTTATCTCTCTATCCATCTCTCTCCCTCTCTCGATGACGCTATGATAGGCATATACAGATTATATCAAGAGCTAATAATACCTTAGGTATTATTAGCTCTTGATTATATATATACATATATATGTATATATATATATATAAATATATATATATATATATATAGATAATTCGTATAAAATTATTGTTTATATACATGTGTATGTGCACATATGTGTGTGCGCGTGTGCGCCTGCGTGGGTGTTTGTACACGTGCGTATGTCCGTCTGTCTGCAAATATAATACGAGTCGTAGGTAAAGTGTGGTTTCAATGTTTTTACAGACAGACAGAAGATCACTAGGTCGTGTACGTCGAGTCCCTATATGCACTTTAACATGCAGATTGCTCCTACCTGCATGATGGATTCATCAAAGAGCGGCTTCGTGTGTCTCTGCAGCAATAAGCTGTGCAACTCCGCTCACGGTCGGCTACAAGATTGGCATTCATCTGTCGTACTCAGTATTGTCGTAGCGCTCATTGTGGGAACACTGGGGGCAACATAACAGACATCATCAGGCCGCGATGATAGGCAGAAAGACGAAAGCGAGTAAAAGGTTACACACCGAGTAACAGTCTGTCACGGCAGAGTCGGTTAAGTGAAGGGACGGCCGTTCCGTTGCTCATTCTGGTTTTGCCTGCTTACTGGCGAGTAAATACACGCGTTAATAGTGTCCGAGGAAAAATTGAAAAAAATTGTTATATGATCATTTTCGACGACATTCGTCCGGGAACGTTTAACAATTGCCGATTTGCCACTGAATGAAACCTTGCTTCGTTGAACTAGCGATGTGCCGTTCAGCCATTTTTTCATCGCCAAGGATCCGTTGCTGTATTCATGCTTTGTTCTCTTGGTAATGTTTTGGGTCGCAGTTTGTGACTTTGAGGATGCAATCTGTTCAGTCGAACGGGTTGAAAAAAGCGCACAAGTACGATGACAGTTTCACTCAACGTTCGGCTAGATGGTTGATTTGTTTTGTTACATGGCGCAAAGTGGATGCGAGCCCGACATTTTCACATGTTATAATTACACGGTCATTGAGGTACTCGTCTGACTGGAATCTTTTACGTAGATATTTTTGCTAGATCGGGCAAACTAGAGCGGTTCACGTGTGTTTTTTTCACGCGGGCGCAAAATCTTTAACCGTGTGACATTTCGTTGCTAAGCAATGTTTTTATAATGCCCCTATCGCCACGCCGGTTGGATATTGCCGCCTGTTATTCATGTCGCCAGACAGATAGGGCAATCTACAATGGCAACTTGAGTATTGGTACTGAATTTCGTTCACTGACTGGTGTACCAGATGAAATAAGCATCGAGCGGTGTACCTTTTAATCACTTTCGTCGGTTTCAGACTCATCGTAGGTGAACCATGCATTATTAGTTAGTTATAGGTGCTGACGACAGCATTAACTAATGTTAAATGCCTATGAATAAAACGCAAGAGTTAAGATGCATGCTAATGCTGACAAATTCTCTTTAGTTGTATCGGATATAGGACCGAACCACCAGCAAAAACAAATATCGAACAGGTTTATACGCACAGCCTTGCCGAGGAAAAAATTAAATAGAAAATTAAACAAATCCTTGAGAAGCAATTGTACCATTTACGTTCATAAGGTTACTGCTATCAGCAATTACACATTCACGGCTAAACAGGTGGTCCGTTATCCTAAATTGTTATTGTAGTTTACGGGCACTGAATAGCATGTAAGAATATTGCGTAATAGACATATGACCGCATATATATCAGCAATATCAGTTGTATTGCGTAGAGTTAAAACTTTGCTAACATTATAGAGCGCCTGCCAAAAAATGTATTAAAACTGTAAATTAGGTAAACAATTTTGTTCTGAAAGAAATCTTCTCGTCGTCATCGTATTCGTAAGTTGTTTATTACTCATTTGTTACTTGCACTCATACTGCAAACACTATACTATCCTTATATGGACGTATGGCCGGCTGTGGGATGTCGTATCTCGTAGATTACATATTTATTACAGTGCATGCCAAAATGATTAAGTTTGAGAGTAAAAATTATTTGCATATCGTCCTTGCATGGTCGTTACTACGATCCATGACTATGAACTTCCCTGTTTCTGTTCCGTCGTCATTGACCGACATCGTAGAAAAATGTTGATGGTGAAATATATGCTATTATGCTTTTAACGCTAACGTTGAAACATTTCATTAAATGTATTATGGGCATCAACGATATTTGTAAACCAAATTTCGTTTACATCGTTTCTTTCGTTTCTCTCTCTATATATCCCGTAGTTTCCCAGTGAGCACGTCACGGATAGAAAGCCCTTAGAAGTAGGCCAATTAGCGATTCCCACGCGCGCGCGCCAAATGATGAAACTCGTTGACAAGCATTGTTTTTAAAATGTCCTCTTACTACAATGATTGGCTAGTGCCTGTCGATCTCGCCAATCGGATGGGTCAATTCACAAATACAGCATTTAGTCGCGCCAACACACGTGCCCACAAGTCATGATCATAGATCAATTCCCGATCACACGTACTCTAGTTGTTTACATCATTCTGGACAAAAAGAAGAGATTTTTTTCAATTTTAACGATTATTTCGATAATGCTGTACTAATAATCTGTTAATTACAGTTCACATATACATAGTTGTTGAAGACATACACAACGAATCGGCGCATCTCTCAAATGCATTAATTCATGAGTTATTTTATCTGTATAGGGCATATAAAGAGTAATTTGTAACCGTTTTGTTACGAAAATTGCTCGCATCATTTTTAGCTCATGTGTCTTTCTTTGATAGAAAATTTCCTAAGCTAAAGCGTCATATATATGTATGTGTTCATGATATGTTTCTCATATATTATATATGGTATATATAAAAAGACGTTCAAATATAGACGAAGCTGGCTCTATAGAGGAAGTCTGTCGTAAATATTACACACCGTTTCACGGGGAGCGGCTATACTTGATAGCTTTAGACTAGAAAAACTCAACGCACGTCATCAATATTTCAGTTGACTATATATGTGCCAACCCTAACGTGTAATTGACAATTTCCACCACTACTTTGTTCGCTCTGCATGTACCTTGCCCTCAGTAAAGAACACGACGCAACATCTTTACGATGCGCGTAGGCCGATGCGTGTTACTAGGTCGTGAAATGTGGTCAATCCTACCGGAATGTCTTGGTCCCTTGGAAGTACACCGCAGTGACGGCGTTGGTTTAGTTAACGGGATCGGAATGCAAAATAACCAGAATGATATAATGAGGTGTCGGAAGCGGATCGTAATAGGGTGTAAGGATATATGGCCTTCCATACGACAGGATATTGTATAAGGCTGAGAGTAAGAGCCGGCGTTAGGGCAAAGCGAACACAGTGGCCTCTTGCGGTTTCGTGCTTTAGGATCCTCGCTCAAAATACAAACGTAAATTGATTCCCGTAACCTAAGATTCAATAAAAGTACTGAATACTTTCATCTAGAGACAATTACACAGCAACATGATATTAATGGTATGGCAGTACTCGTGCAACTCTCTCGTATTTATTCGTCACAGTTACATTTCTGGGTATTTTTCGTGCGTATCGGGCAGTTTACAATGATAAAATTGTCATGTAGTCATTATCAAGTCATGTAATAATTTTCACGTCGCATAGTATCTGCTTGGAAAATCGCAGGCATTTTTGTTACTTTAGTATGGAATAAAAATTATGTTTGAAAGAGGAAATCAATTTGACCACTTGTATCACATAGATCTTTCAAGTATTTAAAAGTCCCCGCTCACTTGCGCGTATAGGTACTCTAGATTTTAAATGTCAGGATTCGGTTTTCTGCATCTAGACCTCATACCAAAAGAGTGAAACAACGTCATAATAATATTGTGCTTCTGTCTATTTTAGATATGAAATAGTGCAGAGCGGTTACTAGCGAAGAACGAGAAATGCAATCTTGTCTTGGTTTCGATGCAATCATCAATTCATTGATTTTATTTATTAACTTATTTATTTTACATAATACTCAATCTCACGCTCAGTTGACAATTGTAACTCGCAAATTGCAATACTAAACACACTGTAGTCTGAGCAAATTCCTTACAGGGGTGGGGGAATTTTGTGACTCGCGGCTGAGTGTGGCGGAGATGGGTTCGAGACGAGGGTTTCAAGGATGACTGCACGATGATTTACGCTTATTATTACACTGTGCACATACATTTATTCAAGTTTCGCGTTATTTTTCTGCATTCCATCAATCTATCTAGTGGAGAGCTGCCTCTGTCCCCAGAGGCCAGGGGCCCGTTGCCAGAAACTTCGTAAAGTTAAGGTTAATTTTAAGACTAATGTTAATGTTAAGACTAATTTTTTTCTGGCAACGGGCCCCAGGACACTGACAATTATTACCACGAGCGTGCAGCGAGATGATAATTATACCAACAAAAACTCACGGCTTGACGTTATACAGAATGATGTTGTTTCCACGATAGTTCTTAAAATTTAATACAATAATAAATTTATTACGATAGCTGGTTACAATTCCTAAACTTGTAATCTTTTCTTCCAACTTGTTATGTAATGTGATAAACCTGTTGGCTCTCTCCATCTATCTATCTACCGTAAATTTAGATTTTACAGTGGACACTACGTTGGTAATCAGTCGGTTTTTCGATACAGTCCGGCTTTTTCCAATTCCCTTCAGATTATTAAATAACCCCAGCAAGCTTATCAGAGCATGGGCCGATCCAGGAAACAGCCAACCGATGGAGAAGGGGTACCCACCGGCGAAGAGGGCATGGGGGACTGTACCTATAATCTTCCCCAGAGGGATCCAACCGCGCATTTTAGAGCTTCCGGCGTCGATTTCTGGCCTCTATAGTGAGTCAGAAGTGCTCATGCATGACTTCGCGTTTTTTACTCGTTTTCTAGCATTGATTCTTTGACGGGAGGGTGGAGGGAGCCTGGCCCTATAATGTCGCCCGATCCTTTATCAATGAATATTTTACAATTAAACGAACTCCGTCATACGTTACTGCTGCTGCTACCACCTTGATGTTTCTACATGCTTTCGAAAAATAACTACTGTAACACCGTGTAATGTAATGTAATGCCTTGTCAAATCTACAAATCGGATCCTGTTTTTAAATAACGGGGTCTAATTATATACTAACTATATAATAATTATATATTATAATATATGTAATAACTATTTAAGTCCGGACTTAATTAGTACATTCCCACAGCGTGTACGCGGCATCTCTGACTGCGCTAGTCCGGACAAGGATCGAGGTAAGGTCGCGATATCTCGGGCACTGTCCTCCGCACTGTGCAGATTTATTTACCGATCGCCCTTGGGTTACTGTTCGAGGTCACCGCTGCTATTGTCGGCTACGAGGTTTCGCAATGTGTTTTCGGGCTTCTCTCTCGGGGCCTACGTGATTTAATCACCGGAGCTCGCGCTCATTTTCGTGTAACCGGTGCGTTTCCGGGTATGCAGAGTTTTCTAATAGTTAACTACATAACAGGTTTGTTCACCACCGAGTGTATTCTCCTCGAAACAAAGTCTCACCATACAGCTTGCTGCCAGACACACATATACATATATATATATATATATATATATATATATACATATATATAGCTTGCATTTTTTGCGTGCCAAACATCTTTATCGGTCTTCGTTGTTTCCACTGTCGTCTTCACTTGTAGCTATGTGTGGTTATACGCATGCTGCACGATGCTGGCATGCCTCCATAAGTAGCACCAACAGACTGTATCCATTATCAATATCACAAGCATCAGCATCAACAACATCATCATCATCGTCGTCATCATCATTATCATCATCATCATCACCATCATAACCGTCGTCATCATCTTCATCACCATCTATGGGAGCAGTATGAGCATTGAGGTAGATTGTGACGACGGATTATAAACCCATCTACGGGAACGGGATCGATATCTATCGATCTATCAGTTCAGCCATTTACCCATTCATCCGTCAGTCGGTTATTTCTGCAACTATATCTAACCATATTATTTATTTATTTACTTATTTATTCATTTATTTATTAAAGGCATCATGCCAATTGAATCCCAGCTTAATATCGACGTAGAGCAATATTTATTGATTTTCCATCGCTTTCTCGATCACTCTCTCTCTCTCGTCCTTCTTTCTCATCCTGTCTGTCATATTGGCACGCACGCAAACACTGCCACACCGTGACACCGGCGCAATAGAGAACTGCTAACTACTAGACAACTATAGCAGTCTAGTAGTCTGAACAACTCACGGGATTACGAAAAGTTATACCTCCAGACTATATACTCGGAAGTTTGGTTAGTATAGTTTCGCACTACCGACAAAGAGATGACGTTTGAAAGGTTAGATTCATTCCGCTGCTCGTAACAGCATTTCCCGCCAAACTGCCGCCTCTCTAGACCTAATTCCGGTTCAGACTAAATCCCACGTCAGTCTAATCGTATTTTGTGAAAACCCCGAACACGTTCCGACCGCAGTTACAGACAGAATTGCAAGTTTTCTTGTGTGGCATTGATCAGTTAATCTGCAGGGTGCGCGGGAAGGCAGGATTTATAGGGTAATAGCAGCAGGTTCAATCGCACTATCTAATGCGCTTTAAATTACGAAGAGTGGCTGGCATGCCGGGTCAACTGCTTGGTATTCATCTGACTCTGTTAGTTACATGTTAGGAATAAATCCCTTAACTCTCTGATGTTGGGCTGCACACACACGACTGCTCTCATTCTATCGCCCTCTATCTCCTCTCTCGCTCTGTCTCTGTATGTCTCTCCCTTTCGTACACACTCTCTAACTCCCTGTATAACACACACACACACACACATACACGCGCGCGCGCGCGCGCACATACACACACACATACGCACACAGACACGAACGCGCAAAGCACGCACATACGCGCGTATGTGCACGCACACGTACACAACACAGCAAGTGAGGTTTCATAGCCCATGAAAATGTGGTACACATTCAAACATAAACAATAAAAAATACTTTACAAAATTAATATGTATTTCGTTTGGAAATGCCACAAGACAAATCGTTTAGAGCTACACAAAAGAACGTACCTCTAATGGCATTCCACATAAATTCATAATCGTAAGACGTGGTGACATTTTCAAAATCATATCAAAACGATTTCGTATTTTAGATGTGGCCAAACAGCCAAAGCACGGTTGATTTAGATTATAGCTGAAGATTCGGCAACAGCAATACACTGAGCACGTCCCATTACCTACCTCCACTAACTCTGCAAGTGTTTACCCTGGTAGAATTAACTATAGGACATGTAAGATTTGAACTGATTTTTCATCTGACATTGATATCAAGCATAATTAAAGATGAATCACAGAACAGCAACAGTTTTCGTCCTGATCTATTTATTCTGTCTTTGCATCGTTTTCATACGGGAATGCACTTCTTGCTCATGATCACACCATACCTGGCACATGACTAGCTGTAACGCTACTGCAGCCCACTGTCAGAAACACGCCATAAGACCTCTGACGTCACGAGTCGAGCACGTCGTAACCTTTGCAGTGAAGCGCCGTGTAAAAGTTACGATTCACGACAGTCAAAGTAATTTACGACGTCTCAGACGAGTTCCTTGGTTGATGCGCGGAGTTAACATCGGGGGAGAATTGGATGCGGATGTTGTTGTGTGTCGCATACACCACGCCTATATCAACTCATGTTGCCCAATGCTGCCGAGTTCAGCTCTGCCTCGCTGATGCCAAGATACTTGTTTGTCAGAAAGTCGAAGCTGGGTTCTGTGTCGAGAGCCCTGAACAGGTCAGCACACGTCACTTCTCTCGCATGCCTGCAATCAATGAAACATCTCCTCTTAAACGTATTGCTTTTAAATAATAATAATAATAATAATAATAATAATAATAATAATAATAATAACAACAATAATCAATAAGCCAATAAGCACAAATTCAGCTACAGTGTCGTGGTTGGCCATTACATGCTGTCAATAGCCACACAGATAGCCAGCCACTCGTGGTACAACTGGTCTACTTCAACATACGAATCTCACAACTTTTATCACCCAAGAAGGCTTGGGTGAAGTTAAATTAAGAAAAATTAAATAATTGCGTTTCATAATGGCAAGCGAGAAGGGGCGACGACGCTACTTGATCTCGGTGAAATTCGGAGCAGCGCTGACGTATCGCACTCACCGTAGACCGGGCACGCTCTTACACGTCGCAGCAGCAGCCTTCCTGAGGAGGTTGTCGGCAAACTGCTGCGCGCACGAACGCATCATCTCAGCTACTGCCGGCGACGCCACCCCAGGCTCCAATTCTACGGCTCTCAACTTGACGCCAATCTGCAAGCAATTTAGTCCTACCGAATAAGTTTTGTGCCGAAGTAGTTACATATGATGAATAACGTATGATTAAAATTACATCATAAGTTAAGTAATGTATCTGAGTACTTTTTCGACCAAGTAATTAAACGTGATGACGATATATGTAATTAAAAAAGTTTAAATAAATGTAGCTAGTGTGTAATTGCCTTATTTGATGCTACTTTAAGGACAGTAATTTCTAATTCAATCTATTGCGTGCTTTTGTATAATTTTAACATCTAAATCATTTACAAACGTCTGTTACCAATGAACGTAGCAGTTGAGAAAAACACCAAGTTAAATTTAGAACAGAATGAAATTATAGTGCAGAAATGAATTTAGATAAAAGAAAGGGTAGATAGGAAGGAAGTGTTCAAATACCTTTGATTCTAATTTAGTGCCTTATTTTACTTCACTTCAATTCAGCTACATGGATACATGGAATTGCATTACATGATATCAAGAGTACATCTCTATTATGTAGAGATGTACTTCTCTATTATGAGAGTAAATCTCTATTATGTACTCTTGATGATATCCTACAACTTTAACATTATATTTACTTCTATAGCAAATGGGAAAATTGACAGTGAGTAGGTACATACACCGCTAACTGTGCAATGCAGTCGTTCTGTTCCGCTACTATAGTACGTTTGCACAAATAATTTCTACGTTACATTATACGTGATTGGAAGCCATGTTTTCTGTGTCGTTTATTTACTTAACGTCAAAACCATATGGCCAGACTCTCATTACGGCATTTGCCACATTACGCAGCCTATGCAATCTCCATCAACTAGTTCACAGAAAATGACCAGCCAGCGCAATATGCACTACACGCAGTCGTACAGTCGCTACATTATAACGAGAGCAGACCGAGACGGAAGAAGTCATGGGGCAGAAGTAAGATGTCAGAGTTAATGAATCGATGTTAAATGTTGTGCCTGATACGCAGTCCACTGACATGCGGGGCGACACATTGCTCACAGTTGACAGAGGTTCATCGTCCAGCAGTTCATTCTTGGGCAACTGGTGACGAGCGTTTAGGGGAATTTTACTCGCCCCACAGCATTTTTGATTGCCTCTGGCGACCGGGGCACCGGTCATTTCTAACACCGAGGTCCTACCTATCTACATCACCAAATGGTTCAACAGATCACATTGTGGAGTTGGGCAATCGTCCTGACTATGCCACATTATTAAAGTATTCAGAGTAAACAGATAACTAGAGGAATGAACTGTTGTGCCGAGATATAGAAAATCCCCCTAAACTCTATTCAGAAAACCTTATCCAAATCACAGTCTAGCCTGGTGCAATAGATCGGGGCATTCTCAAAATGTTGCTTAATAACAAAGTGCTACTACAATCGAAAATTTGGCACACAAGTCTGAAAAACACGTATAAACTGGGCTAGCGTGACCGACCTAGAAACAATATCCAAGGGGGCATGGTTCAATCTCGCTCAGACAGATAGATACAATACTACACTAGTACTATATACCACCACTAATACTAGCTACAACCGCTTTTAATCAATACCAGATGCCTTGTCAGTACACTTAGCTACACTTAACTTGACAAATAAATTCAATAAAAAACATGAAACTACCTTCTCGCATTGTTCCGTGATGTATTCGGCGCAGGGAGACGGAGCCACCTGTTCCAACTGCTGCGCGGCCGTCGGCTTGGCTTCTAACGGTGTAATCGCAGTTTTGCCTGGGGACAGGCCGACAATATCTATTATCACATCCACGCTATCGTCAGCTCTCTGCAAGGCAAGTACAGACAAACCTGTGTAAGCGGATAACTACATCAGGGCGTCAAGTGACAAGTGACGCTCAAAAAATAGGAAAACAGGAATTTCAGATGTGAAAAAATAGGAGGAAAATAGGAATTTTTGTGAGAAAATATATGTTAAATAGGAATATTTGTTGCGTTAGATGGCTTCCCAACACCCCTACAGCCATCCCGATCCACCACAAATGGTTTTATTAATATACATATTTTTAGTTACATCACATATGCGAACAATATTTTGAGGTTTTAATGAGAAATGCATGTTAAAATTGATAAGCAGTTTATACATGCATAAGCACCCATACATGTAGACTACTCCAAAATAGTAGTGATAATCATTAAAAATAAAGACTTGACATGCACATGATATAAGATTATTCAGAAATTGTGCATTAAATTTTTACTATAAAGCAAAAATATGTTAAATAGGAATATGTGTTCATTAGAATGATTAGATGGCCTCCCAACACCCCTATAGCCATCCCGATCCACCACAATTGTTGTTTTTTGTTTATTTCGAATTAAAATATATTTGAATGTGCATCAGATAGAATTTTTTTTTAAGGTTCTAAAAAGAAATGCAAGTTAAAATTTATCTGCAGTTTCTACATACGTAAGCACCCATACATGTAAAAGACTACTCCAAAATGGTAGCGATTTCAAAATAAATGACTGGACATGCACAATGATACGACATTCCTCAGAACTTGCGCAAAGCAAACGTATCAGAAAAGATGATTAGTGTGTCAAACTTCATGTATTGATATAACAAAACTATTGACACACCATGTGTAATGAGATTTTCAAGTTTTACAAAAAAATGATTTCGGCTGTCCCGGCCAACATAAAACCGTCATGAACTATTAACATATAATTCACCCTCTATTATTAAAATGAAGTTGAATTTATAATATACTCTGGCAAATCACCGTGTACTGCAATGATGCCTTCATATTTGGATGTCTTTATCCATCAATTACATATGAAAATCAATAGCATTTTTCGTAAAGAAGTCAGTCCAGGAACACCTACAGTTTCAGGCATAATAGTTCTGGTGTTCATGCTGTTTTAGACTTTTTAGCAGGGTTGGCGTAGCCTCAGTCTTGTTATTTGACTTCTTTTTTGTTGCAGGTTGCTTTCCTGGAATAGCTTTTTCCAGCAGTCTATGTGTCCGGTTGTCCAAGTACCGTTTCTTGTACCTTACTTCATCCAGGCGTTTCATGGCTTCTTCTCGTTTGGCTTTAGCAGTATCCAGCATCATGGTGGCAACATTAACGCTTTGCTTCTTAACAGTTGCACCAGTGAGAGCATCATGGAGTTTCGTTGTTGCATCATTTAGCAGCTCATCAGCAGCTTCCAAATCAGCTCTTGCTGCCGTTTCCTTCTGTGCCAGATTTTTCTCTCTCTTAGCCAGTGACTCCTTAGTTTCCAGAAGTTTTTCTTTGTCCTTTTCTCTTAGATCAGCTTCTTATCTCTTCTTTCTTCTTTATGGCTGCACGGCTAGCCTGACCCAGTATGGCCGCACGGCTAGCCTGACCTAGTACGACCGCACGGCTAGCCTGACCCAGTACGACCGCACGGCTAGCCTGACCCAGTATGACCGCACGGCTAGCCTGACCCAGTATGGCTGCACGGCTAGCCTGACCCAGTACGACCGCACGGCTAGCCTGACCCAGTATGGCTGCACGGCTAGCCTGACCCAGTATGACCGCATGGCTAGCCTGACCCAGTACCGCTCCGCATCATTATTCACGTCCATAAACGTAGGCCGCACACGTTCGGACGCTGCGAAATAATAAATCCGGCCGTTCACGTACGCCGAGCGGTTATTTATCACCGACAGCGAGCGACCATGTATTGGTCCCTCGAGAGCAGGGGACTGCAGCTGACTGCGCATCGCCGCAGGCGCCATCAATTAATGCACGCTAGGCTAGATTACTGAGGGTGAGTGGTGCCCAATCTATCAATTCAGCAGTCTGCGCTCTCCGCGGCTAACGACGCTCTAACCGACGACGGCCAAGTGGTGCAATGCTCCCACTTATGTGCTCATATTGCACGCTGAGAGAAAATTCATCGTGCAATAAATCCACGCGAGTTTTTCATCTAGCTTAACGAAGATAAGCTACACGGGTTGTTGAAGCCGTTGCTAACAGGTTAGTTTAAGATTCACTTCATAGAATAACATCACTCTTAATCAATACATGTTATTATGAATCCCATGTTAGTGGGGGTGAGTGTGTAATCGATTACCTCACTAGTTCATACCTTCTACAACTAATGTGGCACTAACCAGTAACTCAGTGATGCAGTGTTCATACTCCACTTTATTTTAAGAATGACTTTCTTTTATAATAAATCTAAACCTGATCTGTTAGTGTTAGTCACAGTTTCGAAAACTTGCGTAGTTGTCTCTGCCAAGCTGATTGAACAAGACATTTTGCTTGACACATACAGTGAGATCGGATATCGAAACTGCTGTTAACAAGGCAATATACTTAGGTTTCTCATCAAAATAAAACTTATCAACTATAAAAATAAAACTCTTTATATTATCACGAAATCCGATGAACTACTGATACGTAATCATGTTAAAATGATCCTTACTGATCATAGATAAATAACTTTCATGCCAAAAGCGACATCATCTGCATCTATGTTGATTGCGTCGTTACCTGGCGTTTGCTTGCAGATGTCTGCAGCTTTTCTAGTTGAGCTAGAAGAGGCGTAACATCACTGTAACTGCTGAGGTCCTGAGGAACGAGACTTCGATCTGCTTCGTGTGTAGCTTGAACCTCTGTGCAGATGTATCACGACATCAATAAACACTTGTGCAGAATTCACAATGAGTAACTGAGTTAAGGCCCGTCTCAACACACGCGGCGCGGCACGGAACGCCACGGAAACGGCGTCGTTCACCCCTACCGGCAAAGTTCAAATCTATTATATCTTATGGCGCAGTCTCCACTGACACAGCACGGCGCCAGCCGGGTTTCACGGCGACGGCGAAAGTCAAATGAGTTTGACTTTTGCCGGCTGACGTGACGGCGAAAAGACAATTGAACCAATCAACGCGATTGCTTTTTATCTCGTGTTTTGCTCACGCTTATACCATCAGCAATGGACTTCAAGCACATGCATAATTTCTGATCACTGAACCAGCAGTTGCAACACATTGCCGCTCAGACACAATGCGCGAAAATCACAATGTATCTTTTTTCAGCACAACGGCGCTGTCGTCGTGTCGTGCGCGTGTGTGGACGATCAGGACAAATACCCCCGGACAATCACCCCGGACAATTACCCCGGACAATTACCCCCCGCGACAATTACCCCCATGCCATTTACCCCATGCCATTCACCCTGGACATTTACCGACAATTTACCCCGCGACATGTACCCCCGGACAATTACCCCGGACATTACCCCCCCGGACAAATTCCCCCGACAATTACCCCTGGACATTTACGTCAGACAATTACCCCCGCGACATTTACCCCCGGACAATTACCCCCCGAAATTTACCCCGGACAATTACCCCGCGACATTTTACCCCCGGACATACCCCCCGAACATTTACCCGGACAATTTACCCCGGACATTTACCCACCCGCCGACAAATTCCCCCATGACCATTTTTACCCCTGCATTCACCCGGACATCACCCCTCCGGACAATTACCCCCGCGACATTTACCCCCGCGCGACAATGTACCCCCGGACATTTACCCCCGGACAACTTACCCGGACAATTACCCCCCGGACATTTCACCCTCCCCCCCCCCCCCCCCCCCCCCCCCCCCTTGCCATTACCCCATGCCATTCACCCCGGAAATCACTCGGACAACTTACCCCCCGGGACATTTTACCCCCCGGACAATTACCTCCGGCACATTACCTCCCAGACAATTAACCCACGCCGACATTAACCCCCCAGACATTTATCCCCGGGCAATCACCCTCCTTGACAATCACCCCGCGGACAATTACCCCCCGACACATTAACCCCCGCGACAATTTACCCCGCACAATGCGTGCGTGCGTGCGTGTGTGCGTGTTGCAGGTACACGTGTGTGCAGCGCTACACGATTGTGCATAGTGTGCGTTGCGTGCCGTGCGATACGTACACGTGCGTGCGTGCTGGCGTGTGCTTTGCCTATCGAACAATATCAGGCTTGCCTGCCCAACGTTAAACTGCGCCATTCGTGCGAGCAAATATACGTCAATGTTTGAATAACATCTGAAACATCGCTATTGTCCGGGCGTAAATTGGTCCGGGGGGGTAACAATGTCCGGGCGGGTAACACGTCCGCGGGGGGTGATTGTCCGGCGGATGAATGGCGATGGGGGGGTAAATGGCATTGGGGGGTAATTGTCGCGGCGGGTAAATGTCCGGGGGTAATTGTCGCGGGAGTAAATGGCATGGGGGTAATTGTCCGGCGGGTATATGTCCGCGGGGCTAATTGTCCGGGGGTGTAAATGTCGGGGGGTAAATCGTCGGGGGGTAAATGTCCGCGGGGGTAAATGGTCGGGGGGTAAATGTCGCGGGGGCTAAATTTCGGCGCGGGGTAATTGTCTGGTGAGGTAAATGTCCGGGGGGTAATTGTCCGGGGGGTAAATGTCCGGGGGGTAATTGTCCGGAGGGTGATTGTCGTGGTTGTCGGGCCTTTACGTATTTGGTTCAATATTATAGTAACTTCACAAGATGACACTGATGTTAACACCCTACTCCCCTCCCCAAACACACATGCACGCACACGTATGCACACACACACGCACACACACACCCATTTTCATGAAGGTGCCTCTACACGAACACGATATTTCCTCAGATTGACACGCAAGAAACTAAAACATTTTTGCATTTTTTCCTAATTAGAGCGTACGTATCCCTATCCCACCTATCCCCACCCACCAACACTCACGTACCTGTAATGCGAGGCGTGTAGCAGTGCTGCCGACACCAGACCATGATGTACTTTCTGCTCCAGTGAGCTGCGGGTTGAAATCGCTCGTGTGTCGACGACAGCTTCTGTAGGATGTGTCGGACCGAGCACGCTCGCTGCCACTGTGAGAACGCGCTACTAGTGTCACCGATACGCAAAAAACTGGATTCACACACCTCACGGCAATTGCGGGAGCTTCTTCTCTGAATTTACACGGTTCGTTTGGCAGTACCATGGGATTTAAACCGAATACAACATTTTTAAACATCTAATCTTTCATGTTCTGTACGATGTTTACATCTTGAATGTTTGATGGATAATACACAAGATGTACTTAGTGTATTCACGCTTACAGCATACATATTTGGCGTAAACATAGTACAGTACACAGCGCACATAGCACATAGTACAATATAGTGGATAGTACCAAGAGCGTATAAAGAAGGAGAGCGTACAACGGTGAAATGCTGAAACCATGTTGCAGTATTAGTCGAATTAATAAACTTTCCCCGTTTGATTTTGACGATTCTTTGCAGTATTATTGATCAGCTGTCCTACCTTGTTAATATAAAACAAACCGCATGTCCCTACGATGCCCCTACGCTAAAATCTGGTATTTTCGCCAAAAACCGACTCGAGATACCTGCTGACTACGACTGTCTCTCGCTTTGAGATAACTTCGGGAAACCTCGCGCGTTTCCGTCAATGATTGACAAATGGAATGAATTAATTGTCTGTTATTGATTGCCATAGTGATGACCCCCACCTGTGCCCACCTCACGCTGGATGTAGTAAACTCTGTAGTACTGACGTAATGAGTCAGCGCTACCATGGCGCTACCATGGCGCTACACAGCGGCGACCGGAAGCAACACACTGGCCACAAAGCGAGAGAGGGTCGCAGCAAACAGGGATCTCGAGTCGGTTTTCTTCAAAAATACCAGATTTCCACCACTCATTATCTCAGCATAGGGGCATCGTAGAGACAAGCGGTTTGTTTTATATTAGCAGGGTAGGACAGCTGATCAATAATACCGCAAAGAATCGTCAAAATAAAACGAGCAAAGTTTATTAATTCGACTAATACTGCAACATGGTTTCAGCATTTCACCGTTGTACGCTCTCCTTCTTTATACGCTCTTGATAGTACCCAGTACAAAGTAAACATACATTGCAGAATTAATGTGCAATAGTTGGGCACGAAACTGGACGATTTAGTTTACTTGGTGGGAATTTACACGCCGAATCAGTGTTTTACTGAAGATGGTGTAGCATGGTACACATGCCCCCTGGGAAAAATCCCCCCCCTACATTGCACATGGGCACGTCGACGTCTAGCAGGGTGCATCGTAACTGTCCCTCAGCTTTCGCCTTTATTTCCCATGTGCAATGTGCAATGTAGAGGGGAAGGCGACCTTTTCCATAGAGGGGATGCATACAATGCCACAGTGGTAGAAGCAAAAGCACTCTCGCTGCGTGGAAACACGAGGGTTCTGTAGTGAACTGTTACCTCTGCCGCTCTTCTCTTTCCGAGGTTCCAGCGAGCGAATGCATCAAAGCTATCGACAGACCACGGGCGGGACCTCCGATCTACAATAACACAAAATACTAAGATCACTACACATCTATAAAGAACAGAGTATTTTGTGTAGATATATGTTCATGATAATGCCCAGAGAACCAGGCGCTCATTTACTAGCTAGTTCTTAGCATACGAAAAGACACTATAACAGAACACAGGTGTCAGGGATTGAATTTGAATTTTATTTAGGGCAGGGCTGCTCTGGGTTTTATTAATCAGATATTTTAGAGGACCACAGCAGGTTGAAAGTTTAGCAGGAAGCTAAACATTACCTTCAAAGAAGAGTTATCAAAGCGGTGTAGTTTTTAACAAGAGTTTGATGTAGGACATAAACGGATACATACACGACGTGGTATTTATGGAAAGGGCAAGGAGGCAAACTAGGTAGTGGCAGCTAATGTGGTTTATTGCTGTGGATAAAAAAATATCAAATTTTCAGGGGCACAACAGAAAATAAATAGGGCATCCGTCGCTAGTAGGGAGCTAGGGCCACCACGGAACTTTCTGTTGGTGCCTAGGTGAAATCTGTGCCTGATCGTAGAGAAGGGCAACACGTCTACCATTTCGGCATGTCCGATTTTGTTTAACTGCAAAAGATGAGAACTAAAGCCCGCCGCACACGTGAGTAATTTTACTCAAGTAAAATTATGCATGCGTCAAAATACTGAACAAAAATCTGCCTCACACGTGAGTAATTTGACGCATGCTTCACAATACTCAACGAAAATCCGCCGCTCACGTGAGTATTTTGACGCATGCATCATTTCACTTGAGTAAAATTACTCACGTGTGTGCCGGGCTTTAGGTTATCGCTTACCTGAATTAGCACTAATTAGCGGATGCTTCTTAACGATGTAGTTCAGCAGCTGTTCTGGTGTGGACAAATGTTCTATCCTGCAACAAACATATGGCATTCCAGAATACATAGATAAAGAATTATGTAAAACACATATCACGTATAGAAACTTACAGCCAATCTCAGGCACTGCATTTTAAAATGATCATTTACTCAACTATCTGCCATAATATGACGACTGCATATTGGCCTGTCACGAAAATTTAATCTAACAGCAGGGTTTCACAGTGTCTCATCGCTTTTAGATGGTAAATTTTATTCTTCAATGTGTAAATTTACATTTACGTATAACATCTTTTCATTTTTAAATTGAGCTAACAATTGAGTAAGAACCAAGAATGTACCCATCCGTCTGATCGCGATAACTGCTACAGCTTGAAAATAGTCGCTACGTTGGTAAAGTTAAACCAGTTTATGTTTTTCGTGTGTGGGCGCCAAACTGTCAACCGAGGCTCTTTGACGCCCAGCATTGTGTTTTAGAACATCCTGTCGCAACACAGATTGTCTAGACCTGCCTGCCAATCACTCCGCGCGCGCAGACAAATTTAACGAAAACTTACGTGTCTGGTAACTCTCCTACTATCTCATCATCATTGTTCCCGTCGCTACCCTCAGTAACTGCAACCTGTGCGTACGTCGACACACCAGTCGAATGTTTAGCCTGCAGGGGGCTTGCGGAAGGCCTCAGTCCAGCCAGCTGGAGCGAGTGCCTACCGATTTGCTTCGCGACGGAGTCCGCGTGGCCCGTTACCGCGAGCGGGGGCGGGCGACGAAACATCACGAGCTGTTCGCGTGTGCCGAGCAGCTTCTGTTGACCCTGCACCAGCTTTATCATGACGGGGCGCGAACTCATGCCTGTGACGCCGTTCCTGAGTGGACCAAACCTGAGCTGCACGTCGCCGCACGGAAGTTTGGACGCCGCACGCATCGAGGGATCATCTCGAAGCGCCGCGGCAACGTCGGAAGTTAACTGGGTGCTCGTACGTGAAGAGGGATTCGCCAACTTGACACTGGAAGCAGTCGCGTGAGCGTTGACGACAGCACAAATCTTCTGAGCGTTCGCGGGAGAGGTGTTCGCCTGAGTGTTCACGGCAGAGGCAATCCTGTGTGTGTTCATAGCAGAGCAAATTGTTGGAGTGTTCACAGGAGAGGTGATTGGGTGAGTGTTCACAGCGGTGCGCGTGAGTGCAGCTAGACTCGTCTTCGTGGTACCCTGTGATTTTACGAGGATTGCTGACCTGGGGACAAGAACAACCCTACCTAGCTTGTCGACACAGCGAATGTAGGTTTGCGGGCGGTCTGGGGACAAAGCGGCTGGCTGGCCAGTGGGAGCGACAAGACGCTGACACGTCACAGACGACTTGAGCAGACTCTGTGTGAATATTGCCGAGCGCGGCTGCTGCTGCTGTTGCTGTTGTTGTTGCTGCTGCTGCTGAGGTTTCTGCTGCTGCTGTAGCTGTTGTTGTTGTTGTTGTTGTTGCTGCTGCTGCTGATGAGGTTTTTGCTGCTGCTGTTGTTGCTGGATAGCAGCAGAGGGAAAGTGCGTAGCAGTCACCAAACTCAACACTCGTGAGGGGCTTGCAGTCAGCTGCAAAACAGGTGTGATGCAACCGGTCTGATCGGGCTGTCCTCCCTCGCTCGCCGCCACCTCACAGGCGACGAATGGCGCACCCACACCCGCATGTTCGTTCGGCTGGCGCGTGCCCGTGTTGTTGCGCAGGGACTCACGAGAACCAGGGTCATCACCCACGGCTCCGGGTTGCGATGCGGAGCCTGACTGCTCAACATCCTCACCCTCCCGTCGTTCGCTGTCATCCGTTACCATGGTAACGTCGATCGCCGGCCGCTCTTCGCTACGGAGAAGGTTCGCATCGTTGGAGACCTGCGACGTGTTCCGCGGAGGCGCGGCGACGACCTCGCGTTTTATCGCGTGCGGATCAGGGGAGCTTACGTCCAAAGGACGCGCCTCGGCAGGCCTGGAACTTTTCCGAGACGCGGCGCTGTCCGCTGAGTCGTGAGCGACGTCGATCCCCGGTTCTCGCTTGATGCGTCCGATTTCCGAGGAGCTTACGATTTCCGAAGAATGCGACCAGGCCTCGGCAGGTCGGGAACTTTCCGTTTTCCGAGACGCAGCGCTCTCCGCTGAGTCATGTGGGACGTCGACCCCAGGTTCTCGATTGATTTCGAGCGGCGGCGTGATTCCCTTGCCGCCGACTGCCAAACAGGTTTCGGATGCGGGCGTTTCCACGCGGCTGGAACCTTGCAACGTGCTCACTGACACGTCGACATCGTTGGCGCTCATCGTGGAGTGCTGTGTGGAGCCCTGCGGCATATCTTCTATGCCACCACGATTCGCCGGCTCAATCGCCAAACTATTCTCGGATGGTACTTCGCTAAGAGGCAGGCCGTCTCGCGAGTCAGCTTCGATCTGTCGTGATCCGGTGGCGTCAGAAGATGAATTTGTTTCCTTGTGGTCGCGAAGTGGCTTTTCCAACTCGATGTCAATTATCTGTAATGTACGAGATGTAAAATAAATTAAACGTGAGTAATTAATGTACGTATGGCGTCATCGTGTTGCATGTTAGACCGCAGAGCTGCGCAAGTGTCAAAAATTACTCTCCTATTATAAACCGTAACATATTGCGACGCTTCGCATAAAAAAAGAAGAAGAAAAATATATATTGGAGAAACCGGCTGCAAATTTGAAACCCGCCTTAGCGACACCATAGACACCAGACAAATAGACACCATAGCTCCCAAATCATTCACAAAAGCCCAACGAAAACAGTCGGCTACCGAAATATCTAAATCCTCGATCACGAACCACGTAGCGACCGCCAATCACACTATCGATTGGGATAATTCGAAGATTATCGATCGTGAGCCAATCAAAATCAGGCATTGGATTAAGGAAGCCATCTGGGTCCGCAAGACACCGAACATCAACCGTGACGAGGGGGATACAGACTCAGTCACGTGTGGACCACGCTGTTGACCACCACACCATCTGGTGGTAAAAACTGATAACTTGAGTCAGCTTTGAGAAAGCCTCCTGATAGGAGGCGAAACGTCAACAGTACTTTTTGAGTCAACACGGTTGAGTAAAAATTAATCAAGATAGATCTATTATCTACCAACCGAACGAACTTATTTAATGAGGTATATAATGTATTATATAACAAGAGCCGCAGAGCGTCTGGGCTCATCTGAGGTCTGTTGCTACGGTTATAAACGTAACATTTAAGTCGTGCGTAGTGACACCTTTGTTAGGCGCAGATATGCAGATACGCAGTTGCGTACACATCATTTCAGCAACCTTCTGCATTCTGCATACCTCCCAAATCCCATTGGTTGATACAAATCGCGTGCCTGAAACTCCTGTTTTATGGTGAATTGTGACCCTAACCCTAACCCTATTAAAAATAAAAAAAATTAATTGTTGTACAAATTATTTGTTGTTATTAAATTGTTGTAAATAAATCATGAAAATATTTGCGTTAATTGGAAAAAAATAGTTAAATGGATAAAGATAAAAAAATACATAAAACAGGTAAATAATAAAAAATCAGATGGGATTTAATCCAACGACCTTTCAGCCGTGACGACCGTGCTGTACGCGTTCGGCTTTCCAGGCTTATTGGGTTTCTAGATTATGGATGTGCCATGAATATGAGAACAATGTGACATCACTGAGGCAGTTCAGGAATCCATGATTAACCCTCCTCTTGAGGGTCAAAAAGTTATCACACAATTACTCTTCGCACGTCAGTGGAAAGCACATTTCATGGTCCTTTCAATAAAGTGATAAAAATGGTAGGTCAGCGCTGAAACAAAAAAGTTTTTCACTCTGTCCGTTAGGCCATGTCCTCAAATGAAATTGTCAATGACACTGTAGCTCACCACAAAAAAAGACACAAATGAGTGAGTAAGAAGAAGTCAGTTTTAATTGAGCAACCATCGACGTACATTATAGAAACTATTGCCATCAGTATATCGCAATAATCATTTATAAACCAAAATGAATCACAATTTGTGACCGTAGATGGCGCTATACTCGCTTTGTAGCGATGGCGTTGGAAATAAATAGGTTACGCTGGCGTTCCGACATGTTTTGTAAAACTTTACCTTATATAGACGTTTTATCGCAGGGTGGAGAGAAATACCATTTTGCATTAAAGATATTGTCAATGAAATCTTGTAAACGAACCAGACAAGTGTGACACACAGACTATTTGTGTCTATATAATATGCTATATAATATGAAACCCTACCTAATTTGCATAATTTTTTTTTAAATATCAAAACCTTTACTGTATTCATTCACATACAAAAATGAGCAAAATCGTTGAACCTGAACTGACTAATGGCAATTCCCATTTTCCAAAAAATTGCTGTGGCTCGAAAGTAGTCGACGGCGTGCTCAAAATAGGATGTTTAATATGGAGCATAGCAGTAACAAGTGCGCAGAGCGACAGCGCTCATCTAACGTCTACTGCGGTGACTCTGTGTAGAGTGTGAGATTCTAGTAAACCCTGTTAGTCCCAAATGTGTTCACATACACGCCGAAACAGTGGAATGCACAGGGATGGTATCAGGAACCTTTTCAAAAGAATGTTCTTTGGATCGTTAGTAAGTTGCACGATGATGCGCGTACGTTTAAGTGTCTTTCAGATTAAATATATTGTCACCGACTATCACACCTAGGTCGAGCCGTTTAGATTTGTCGCGCAATTCTGCATTTCCTCCTATACCTTAAGTTAAGGAGTGAATGTCCCTCCTTCTTTTACACCTCTTGACTTTGACCTTTGACCCCAGCTTCGACTCCAACTCGTTTTCGATACCCCCCACGTCGAATATCGTGACCGTACGTCGAGCGTTAAATTTGTGCCCAACTGTTGCACGGACGCTCGGACCTGACAGGACGGGACGGACGATCGATGCGATTAGTCACAAGCTGCATCTGACTATGTCAGATGAGCTAACAACTATACCCAATTTCAAACATGTGGGCCAAACGGTTCCTGAGTTATCGTTGACCGTAGCGAAATGTTGACGGACAGACGGACGTACGACGGACGACGACCCATGGCAATAGCTCAGCTTGACGATGTCAAGGTGAGCTAAAAATGTCTGATATCTGACCTTTCCCCCACTGCCCTTTGACCTGTGACCTCCAATTTCGCACTGGTGATGGGTTTCCTGCCCATCACACTATACATCAAATATTAAGAGCATAGGTCGAGCCGTTAAGATTTGTGCCGCAATTCCGTATTTCCTCCTATACCTTAAGTTAAGGGGGAAATATTCCCCCTCCGTTTACACATCTTGACCTTTGACCCTTGACCCCCAAATTTGTCATCCCGAGTTCTTTTTACAATCGCCTCCCACATCCTGAATATCGTGACCGTACTTCGAGCGGTTAATATTTGTGCCCAACTGTTGACGCACGGATGCACGGACGGACGCACGCACGCTCATGCGATTCTACAAGCTGCATCTGACTTTGTCAGATGAGCTAATAATTACACATACTTGCGAGATTTGCGACAATTGCAGATTTTACTAGCACTCTTTAAAATTATTACTTACTGTTTCTGCTCCCAATGTCTGAAGTCCTGTGTATGTTTTGTCTAACTGTAATTATAGAGAGATTAATGTTTCATCAAATGCTGGCCATTGGTATCAACTCTCATATAAAACGTGACACTGTATTGTGCAATACAGGGCTTATACACCGAAGGCAAAACTTTTTCCAAGATAAGAGTTTTTCAATGATCAAGAAATTTTAGCCAGAAATTACTTTGGAATTCCAGAACCCAAACAAACTCTGTTTGCAATCACTATGAACAACATATTTCATATGTTATATATTATTTATATATTATATATATATGGCAGACAATACCTTCAAATTATGAAGGACATCAACTCGTTTATTTCTCGAATCCCAGAAATGGAGCTGAACTCTGACAGGGAATTCTCCCCAGCCTCTCCTTGTCAGATGAAATGGTGGCTGACTGAAACCATGACAACAGTGGCATTCTACTAACACATGCACACATACTTATGTGACCTTGACAAAAAAAATACTTTTGACACAAATTAAGTAATATAAACAAACTACTTAGCTCTTGGGAGAAGATCATCAGATTTTTCATAATAATGTAATAAGTAATTTCATTTAATTTTAAATCCAAGTCTAATTGACCCGATGTGACAGTTTCGACAACCGGTCTAGGTCTATACCTCTCTTTATTAAGCTGGATAAAACAGTTCCTCACCTACTTCCATCTGGTGACAAGCAAAAGCAACTTCAATCTGTTTGACATTGCCAGGAGTAAATACCAGAGTACTCGTATTATTTACTCAAAACATTATTTAGTTAGATGTTTTTGTTGATTCTTACTCCACTAATTTGTGTATTACAGTCACCAATTTGGCCGATAACACACACCAAAAAATCTACACTCCTATTAAAAAATCAAGAGTGAAGCTTCTTAGATTGACCTTGTATTGACATTCAAACAATAGATATATTCAAATAATATATATATATATATAATTTTACCTCATTTCAACAAAGTCATTCGGTCGATAGCTCGGGTGCAAGAACAGCCAGACCTTCTTTACAAAAGCACTTATGTCTGGCTGCTCACGCGTGCCACGTACATACACCATCCACTTGTGCGTTGATTGATCACTACCCTCCCTGTGATCCGGTGGAATGTACCTGTGGATTTCAGCAAAAAGGGTGTTAACATACTTCAGAACTCACGTATAAATCGAGTATAATTAAATATTGGCAGTAAGACATGATCATACTACAGCTGAAGGAGTCGTTGTCATATCAGGTACTACAGATATGTACCCGAGGTACATATATGTATACACAAAGTGTACCAGATTGTTCACTACCAGAAGGTGCTACCCTAAGCCCCTAAACCCTAGCCCTAACCCTAAACATACCTTATATAACAAAGTGTCGCATAGCGACAGCGCTCACTCTAAACGTCTACTGCGGTTGACTCTGTGTGGAGTGGAGGAGATTTAGTAAACACCTGTTAGTCCCAAATGTGTTCCATAACACGCCAAACAGTGGCATGCACAGGGATTGTATCAGGAACCTTCCAAAAGAATGTCCGTGGACTGTATGAATGTTGGCTACGAGATGGCGCTGTACGTTTGAAGTTGTCTTCAGATTAAAGATGGAAGCCCATCATTGAGTACAGACGAACTATTTGCAAGACAGAATAGGTAAGCACTCATCCATTTACCTACGCAAGCCTACAGCCTGCAATTGCAACTACGAGAGTGCCACTGCCAACCAATTAACGCAAGGCAAAAACTCGCCCCTACACATCACTGGCAGCAGCCACTGGCAGGTGCATACGTTACATGTAACTCACTGACAGTACAAATGACATAGAAATTATACGTATTAAGGAACACACCTTTCTTTAACCAAAATTTAGCTTTGAAATTTCACGTGTGACATTGTAGCCTCATACATCAGATGTATAGTTCATACTAGCAAACCCGGCAGTCAATTCTTTTCTAAGCAGACAGTCAACGAAATCCAAGCTTTAACCCTCCCTCTTGAGGTCAAAGAGTATTCCGACACTTTACCATTCGCATGTCAGCAGAAGGAACATTTCGATCGGTCCTGTCACATAAAGCATAAAAATGCTAGGTCACGCCTGAAACAAAAAGTTCTGCAATCGCCCGTAGCCAGTACCTCATGAATAGTCTAAAATCTGCCTGTCGCCACTGACCTTACCTGGGACCTCCAATTTCGCACAAGTGATGCTTTTGCTACATGACGCTATACACGACTATCCGAGCTAGGTCGAGCGTTTAGATTTTGTTGCCGCGAATTCTGCATTTCCTCCCTTATACCTTAAGTTAAGGACGTGAATGCTTCCCCTTCTTTTACACCTCTTGACCTTGACCTTTGGACCCCCAGCTTCGATCATCCAACTCAGTTTTTCAGATTACCCCCCACGTCCGAATATCGGTGAGTACGTCGAGTAGCGGTTAGGATGTGTGCCTAACTGTGAGCGGGAACGCGTTCGACGATGGTTACGGTAGGCTTGGGAGTACGCGTCAGGGCTGCCGCTCGGAGGTAGCTTAGACGCCTCGGAGGACGCACGACGGTAGAGGCTGGACGGGAGGCGGGTGGGCGAGGCGGCAGGAGGCAACGGACGATCAAGCGATTCTACAAGCTGCATCTGACTATGTCAGATGAGCTAAAAATATAAACATAATACTAAACAACCTAAAACTACCTCGGGTACATATCTGTAGTACCTGATATGACAACGACCCCATCTGCCATACTACAAGACAAATGCCAAGTGTAATTATATGTTCACTCTGAGATATGTTATATCACAAATGACAGGTTATATCATAAATGATAGAAGTCCGGTGAACGTCCCATACTTGGAAACGTTTCCAATGATGATGCGTTTCTTAAGTTTGAAGCGTGACAGCCGATTCTCGGCCATCGTCTCCACAGTTCTCACTGGCTTCACCAAGTTCACGATAGAAACCTGCATTCACAGGAAAACGCAACGTTACTTCTGTGCATGAACACATATCTGGACTATCTGCAATAAAGAACCTTATACATGATCAGGAGTTAATCAAGACAAATTTTTTTGGTTTACTACAGTACTGATATTATATACATATATATATATTATATATATAATATATATATATATATATATATAAATGAAAATGAAATTGAACGCGAGAAGAGAAACGGCACTCATCACGGATTCGCGCACACAGAATCTTCGATGGTCGAGGACGTATCGTACGTACCAGCTCATCGGCTCTCTCATCCTGCCTGCTCTCTCTCAGGTTCCGCACCGCAGGCCGCCTCGTTTTCTTTCCTTCCTCCTGGTTTTCCAACGCCGTCGCCTCGACGACACTGCATGCCGAACTTCTGCTTGACGCTTCGCCGACATCTGCCGCCGCGGATTCCTCGCTGGCTTGCAGTGATGGTGGACACTGATCGTGACTTGCAGGTTCCTGAGCGGGTTTCAAGATTGCTTCGTTGGCAGATGTAGTCTGGTCGTTGTTTTCGGTGGTCATTTCGCGTGTCTCTGCTATAGTGCAGGCACGGGCCGAAGGCGGATCCGAATGAGTCCCATGACTTCGCGTGCTCACTGGCGCTTTGCCAATGTGTTTTTTCACTGCTGGATGCACTGACGGAATAGACGACTGGGGAAAAACAACAAGTATAACAAAATGCGAACATTTTAAAATAAAGTTTTCACAATTAGGTATTCTTAATACCCTCCTTTTAAATTTCTATGAATATACGCTGTTTTTAAAAACAGGCTTCGCAGCTGAACACTTGGAAATCTGTTAATCTCCAGAAAATTCTCATCCCCTGCAAAATACAGTTCTCATATATTCATATAGCGTGCGAAACACTATACCATAAAAAGTGACCAAGGTCATGAACCTAAATTTTCATAATTTATATTTTATTTAAAAAATTGCGTGTTTTTTAGCGTGATACATCCGCTTTAAATAGGCTTAAGTAAAGTGAGATGTAGATCTAGGAAACATGGGGAGACTTGTCTGCTAGCAGCTTTAACACACAATGATGCCACTTGGGCCTTACCTGTGTAGGTGTAGCCTTCATGTAGTAGTTGATTACAAGGCAAGCTCGCAATCTATCCAACATTGCTCTGGCTTCATGCAATCTCTGAAAGAAGTGGAATAAATTAAACTTGTTATTACACTTTACCTCCCTAGTCTAGCCATTCATCGATCTATGCATCCAGCAACCCATCCATCCGTTCGTCCATCCATCCATCCATTCATCCACCAATCAATCAATCAATCAATCCATCCATCCATTCATCCATCCATCCATCCATCCACCCACCCACTCACCCATCCATCCATCCATCCATCCATCCATCCATCCATCCATCTATCTATAGGTCAAATAAATATATAAATGAACCAAGAGACAAAGGTCATATATATACATATATATGTATATCAGGAGTAGATGAAGGGAAGGAGTGTGACTTCAATAAACAAGGGAAATTCGTCGTTTACTAGCCTTAGAATACCTACGATTTACTACGCGTAACTCAACCAACTTGAACTCAAATCGTACACAGTACGATTCGCCTAGCATCGTGCGAAATAGTTTCCTCGTATACACCCGCAATCCGGAGATACAGACTAAACCGTACGACACGATTTTCCATTCTGTTGCCAGCAAACTCGATGTGTTAACCGCCCAACTCAAAACAAAAGGCAGCTGTAAATAGGTCAAAGGTTAGCTCAGCGAGCCACACCGCATTGCCGAGGGCGCAAGAGTCGTTAGTAGCTGCCTTTTGTTTAAAGTTAAGCGGTTATAACACATCGAGTTTGCTGGCAACAGAATGGAAAATCGTGTTGTACGTTTTAGTCTGTATCTCCGGATTGCGGGTGTATACGAGGAAACGATTTCGCATGATGCTAGGCGAATGTACTGTATACGATTTGACCTCAAGTTGGTTGAGTTACACGTAGTAAATCGTAGGTATTCCAAGACTAGTAAATGACAAATTTCCCTTGTTTATTGAAGTCACACTCCTTCCCTAGTATCTACTTCTGATGTATATGTATAGCAAGTAGCTCCTTTTTATTGACCTTTATATATCATATATTATATAAGCTTTAAACAGGGTAGAAAAATGCACTACCTTATCCACGTTGTGAATCTCCTGTTCTTTATTTTCCAGTTCCACTGCAAACTGCTTCTTCACAATAGATGCAATCTTTTTTATCGTAGATTCCTTGGCTATGAGAAGCAAGCAATTCGGAAACATTATAGCTCTAAAATCTTACAATAAGTTCTATATACAAATAACAGAATAGTCCAGCCTGTGTTAGCAGCCTTCTTGCAGAATAAATACCTGTATGGAAAGAATACTTCTATAGAATAGACACGTACCTGTCTGCAGAATATATTCTTGGTGTTTCTAATGATTGGCAGTTATACATTAAACCTCCTCTATAAAACAGTCAGTCACCTGTCTATAAAGAACACTCTTGGTGTTTTCATTGATTGGTAGTAGCAGTAGGTACACAATGACACTACCTCTACAGAACAGACAGCCGTCGACAAAGGACACCCGATTGACACTTATATACAGGTTTGAATGCACCGACAACTCGATTCAATAACGGCATGATTCCAGCATTAACATGATCTGTTCACAGAATTATTTACCGTCCTCCTGCAGGATTTTCTGCCGCTTTGCCCCCGGGTAGTCTGAGACAGACTCATAATCGGGATCCTGGTCTTGAAGCTTCCTTTTCTCGCAGTCTTCCTTCAAATCTAAATCTGTAGATTCCTGTTCAGCCATTTAGGATACGTGTCGAGATGATATTTTCGAAACTGCAGCTGGTTGAATGACCCTGTGTTGGAATAGACCTGTAAGAAGCAAAACACGTAGTTTTAGTGGTAGATATAACATCCAAAGTATAATGTAAATATATATCACCTAACTTTATTTAACCTAGCTAGGTTTAATTGTTATGCATATATCTGATAGTGATATGATTAGGGTTAGGGTTAGGGTTAAGGAGTAGGCGTAGGCGACTCCCTAGACTCGTTAGTGGAGTAGTACGCAGGCGAGGTACGGTCCGGCATATTAGATATAGTACCAGCAGAGCATATATATCACGTTGATTTGTATGCTATGGTACCAGGGTACGTTCCGGCAGTAGCCTGGGGGACATAGACCTTCTCAGCCATACATAAACTATATATATATATATATATATATCAGGGTATTAGCGACACAGCGACGGAGCGGCTAGTTCTACATCAGTTTTTGTGATTCAAGCAAGTTGAGATCGGTAGTAAAGTCTACAATCATGTAGGGGCTATACATAGTGCCCGAAGTTTTCCGCGAAGCGGATTTTCCGCGTAAATCGCGGAACGGGAAGAGAAAGCGGAAAACTCAGTCTTGAAAAAAGATGTAAAAATTAACGGACTAGGAGCCTAGGACACACTGTGCGATTTTCTACGCTGGCCGCTTGCGATCGATAAATACGGTGCGCGCGTCTCACGGCAGCGTATTTCGCTCGTGATCCCATACGCCCGGCTGATCGCTCGCATTCAACGCGTTCAACCGGTTTTTCATCGCTTGCATACAAATACACCAGCGCGCCCAACAATGAACAATCGCGTTCGAACGCAATTGTTTTTAGCAGCCAATCAAGTGTAGCAGTAGTAGCAACGAAAGCTAGGAAACCTGTTGGACACCGGACAGTGTGTGCAGCTGTACGCGCAACTCGTACGGCGTTCTAAATCTATTAGTATTAGCTAGCGTATTCAAAACTATTCATGCATTCATCGCACCGCACGTTTAATACCGCATGCGTATGTTGTTATTTGTTCTGGCTAAGTCTATGATTTGGAGTTTGCTCGAGTCAAATTTCGTTCTGCATGCTTACATTGTTAAATTGAATTGATCGAATCATCACAATGCCGCCCGAACCAAAACGTAGCTCAGCAAGTTAAGACATGAATTAAAAAAAAAAATCAAGGCTTTTCTAAGCTTTTGACAGTTTTGTTTTGGTGAAATTTAGAATGGCGAAATTTAGAAAGCAGAAGAAAGCAGAATTTCAGATTTTTAAAGCAGAAGAAAGCAGAATTTGACATTTTATATAGCAGAAAACTTGAGGCTTTATAGCTATACAGCAGATACAGAAAAATCATGCAAGCTCAGCAGCTCAGCTGTAATGTAGGCTAAATAACTTTTAGAATTTTGCAAATAAAACCATCACATTACACATTTTAATAGCATATTTCATTAATTTGAGTCTTTTCATGTATAATAGTTGTTTCATTTAACTTTTTAACTAAGTTGTACCTTTAATTTTACATCTCAACGCTTTACAACGTTGTCGTTGTACTTTCGTTGTAATTTTGAACTAAACTCGCCTCCATTTTCTTCCACAAGTAATTCCGAAACGGAGCCGCATAGAAACTCTGTCAGGTCCCATGAAATCCCGAAATGGGTCGATGTGTGGTTGAAACACGATAACAGTTAATTTCAGGCATAGTATAATGTACGGGCATTGAATTTAGTTAAAATATTCTGAATAATTAATATGTATCTTCTGAAGAAGGTAAACTAATTAAATTTATCTTCTTCATGCAACCATTCCTTTCGATCCTCCGCCTCCTCATCAACGCGTGAGATCCTCTACGCGTGAAAGTCATAAGTTTCTAGCTTATTCTAGACTTTTCTTAACCTTCTTCTATATGCATATGCTTTTTCGTACTCTCTCTTCTTTTCCACAGACAACGTGCAAACTAACGTGGTATATATATCATTATTTTACTTTCATAATTATAATGAATTAATCATATAATTAATCACTTTATTTACACTTATGTAAATTTCATTTTGAAAGGTATTATAATTATAAGTTAAGCAGATATTGATTGACAAAGCTGATAAAATAGATATAAAGAGATGGAGGCCGGGCGAATTAATGACAATTCAGTCTTTCACTCGGCCACCCAATCTTCCCGAAATTCACTAGCAAGCAATAATTGCTCGCTAAGAGTGAAGAGGAAGAGTGGGGCAGATATAGACATAGTTCAGCAGTGCCAGTGACTGTGTGTTGATTCTAGGCTGAAAATTATAATGCAAGCCATGAACTCGATCTTACGGAGCCCGGGAATAGACGATAGACGACATATTATCTCATTAAAACGACATATTATCTCATTAAAACGACAAATTATCTCATTAAAACGACATATTATCTCATTAAAACGACATATTATCTCATTAAAACGACATATTATCTCATTAAAACGAGATAATTATCTCATTTAAAACGACCATATTAATCTCATAAAACGATATATTTATCTCATTAAAGACGACATAATTAATCTGCATTAAAACGATCCATATTATCTCATTAAAAGGAATAATATCTCATTTAAACAGACATAAGTATCTCATTTATTAAAACAACATAATATTTCAAAGCACCTGTGACTGCATGTGGGAGAAAGCGATGGAGATCGAATATAAGAAAGGTCGTGGAAGAGGAGTATAGAGGAGGCATGAGGAGGAGGGGGAGGAGGAAGAGGAAGGGAGGTAAAGGGGAAGGAGGGGAGGGAGGAGGAGGAGGAGGAGAAGGTGATGGAGATCGAAATGAAGAAGGTCATGGAGGAAGAGTAGGGGACAAGGAGAGGAGGAGGAGGAGGAGGAGGAGGAGGGGAGAAGGTGATGGAGCTTGAATAAAGAAGGTAATGGAGGAGGAGTTGGGGCAGGAGGAGGAGGAGGAGAGAAAGTGTTGGAGTAGGGGAGGAGGAGGATGAGGGGAGGCGGAGGGGAAGGAGGAAGGAGAGAAGGTGTTGGAGTAGGGGGAGGAGGAGGAGTAGGATGAGGAGGGGGGGAAGGTGATGGAGATCGAATAAAGAGGGTCGTGGAAGAGGAGTAGGAGGCAGGATGACGAGGAGGAGGGAGGGGAGGTAAAGGGAAGGAGGGGAGAGGAGGAGGAGGAGGAGGAGGAGGAAGAGGAGGAGGAAGAGGAGGAGGAGAAGGTGATGGAGATCGAATGAGAAGGTCATGGAGGAAGAGTAGGGGGGCAGGAGAGGAGGAGGAGGAGGGAGAAATGGAGGAGGAGGAGGAGGAGGGGAGAAGGTGATGAGTATCGAATAAAGAAGGTAATGGAAAAGGAGTTGGGGCAGGAGGAGGAGGAGGAGGAGGAAGAGGAGGGGCAAATGTGTTGGAGTAGGGGGAAGAGGAGGAGGAGGAGAGAGAGGAGGAGGAGGAGGAGGAGGAGGAGGAGGAGGAGAAGGTGATGGAGATCGAATGAAGAAGGTCGTGGAGGAAGAGTAGGGGGCCGGAGAAGGAGGAGGAGGAGGTGTTGGAGTAGGGGTAAGAGGAGGGGAGGAGGAGGGGAGAAAGTGTTGGACTAAGGGGAGGAGGAGGAGGTGGAGGAGGAGTAAGATGAAGAGGGGAGAAGGTGATGGAGGAGGAGTATGGGGCAGGAGGAGGAGGAGGAGGAGGGGAGACGGTGTTGGAGTAGGGGGAAGAGGAGGCGGAGGAGGAAGAGGGGAGACGGTGTTGGAGTAGGGGGAAGAGGAGGAGAAGGGGCAGGAGAAGGGGGGAGTAGGAGGCAGGATGAGGAGGAGTAGGAGGCAGGAGGAGGAGTAGGGCAGGAGGAGGAGTAGGGGGCAAGAGGTGGAGGAAGGGAGACAGTGATAGATGAGCAAGAGGTGAGAATGTGATGGAGATCAAAGGGAGAAGGTGATGTGGGAGTAGGAGGAGGATGAGGAGGGGGAGGAGGATGAGTAGGAGGAGGAAGGGGAGGAGGAGGAGTAGGAGGGGGATAGTTAAATCATTCACATTATCAGGAGTAGATAACACCATATGTGTTTATTCTCTGTTTATTCTTGATTTGTGATGCTATAGCCATTAATACTGGTTAAAATTTGCTGTATTGTACAACCAAGCTTTGCTGTCTGACCAAGTTAAGTTACCATTGAATCAATGCACTGCATTAGCTACGGTGCATACGGCAAGTTTCAGCCAGAGAGACGGGATACCAGAGAAGTGTTGCCGAACTAAACCAATTATTTTACCAAAGTAACAATTTATTTGCAAGAAAAGACATTTAAGTTGAAATTTATAAAAAACGTTTGCAAATCAATTTACAGGATTATAAATTAATCTACGACATTTCAAATTCATTCAATCTGCAGTCAGTAGCAGCTCGACCGTTTTAGCATTGTGCCAATGGCTAGAAATCGGTGGTGGCGGTATATTTTTTAACCGTCCCGTTTCATTTTTCAACTATCCTCCACGACCTTCTAGATTCGCATCGTCCAGTTAGCCTTGCTCCGCCTCCTCGCTCCTGGTTCCTCGCCCTCTCCCCTCCGCCGTTTCCTCCTCCCCTACTCCAAAACTCTTTCTCCCCTTCCTCCTCCTCCCCTAGCTCCAACCACCTTCTCCCCTCCTCTCCTACCCCTACCCTCCAACACCTCTTCCCCGCCCGGCCTCCATCCGACGGTTTCCTCCCTCCTCCTCCCTCTCCCTCCTCCTGCCATCATGCCCCCCTACTCCTTCTTCGCAGGCGAGCTCTTTTGTCATGTGCGATCCTCCTCCACACCGTTCTCGCCCTGCCACTCCGTCGGTGTTCCTATCCCTTCTCCTCGCGTTGTTCTCCTCCCCTCCCTCTATCGTCCGAACACCTTCTTCCCTCCTCCTCCTCCCCCCTCTAGTTGCAACACGCTGTCTCCCTCCATCCTCCGCTGTTCCTCCGTACGCCTACCTCCAACCCTTCTCCGCCCTCTTTCCTCGCATGCTCCTTCTTCTCTCGCTTCCTGCGCTCCTTCCTTCCTCCCTCCTCCTCCTCCTCCTCCTCCCGCCGACGTCCAACACCTTGTATACCCTCCTTCCTCGCCCACTGTCGGCCCGTAGTCCAACAGCCTAGCTCCCCTCCGTGCCTACCCCGTCCTGCCTACCCCATGTACTCCAAACACCTTCTCCCCTCCCCCTCGCTCCTCCTCCTCTCTTCTCCTCATGCCCCCTACTCCTCCTCCATGACCTTCTTCATTCGATCTTCATCACCTTCCCCCCACCTTCCTCCTCCTCCTCCTCCTCCTCTCCTCCCGTTACTCCAACACCATCTTCCGCTCCTCCTCCCCCTCGCGCCTCCCGTCCTTCTCTCCTCCCCCTACTCCAACACCTTCTCCCCTCCTCTTTCTCTCCTCCTCCTCCTTCCTCCTCCTGCCCTAACTCCTCCCGTCATGACCTTCTTTATTCCGAGCTTCCATCACTTTCTCCGCCTCCTCTCTTCCTCCTCCTCCTCCTCCTCCTCCTCCTGCCCCCTACTCTTCCTCCACGACCTTCTTCATTCGATGTCCATCACCTTCCCCCTCCTCCTCTTCCTCCTCCTCCTCCTGCCCTCTACTCCTCCTCCATCACTTTCTCCGCTCCTCCTCTTCCTCTTCCTCCTCCTCCTCCTCCTCCTCCTCCTCCACCACCTACTCCAACACCTTCTCCCCTTCTCCTCCTCCTCTCCTCCTCCTCATCCTCCTCCTCCCTCCTCCTCCTCCTCCTCTCCCCCTACTCCAACACGTCTCCACTCTCCTTCTCCTCTCCCACTAGTCCAACACCTTCTCCTCCCTCCTCCTACCCCTACTCCAACACTTCTCCCCTCCTCCTCATCCTCCTCCTCCTCATCCTCCAGCCCCCTACTCTCCTCCATGACCTTCTTCATTCGATCTCTATCACCTTCTCCCCCCCTCCTCCTCCCCCTACTCTAACACCTTCTCCCCCTCCGCCTCCCCTCCTCCTCCTGCCCCCTACTCCTCCTTCATCACCTTCTCCCCTCCTCTTCCTCCTCCTCCCTCTCTTGCCCCAACTCCTCCTCTATGACCTTCTTTATTCGAGCTTCATCACCTTTCCCCCCTCCTTCTCCTCCTCCTCCTCCTCCTCCTGCCCCCTACTCTTCCTCATGACCTTTTTCATTTCGCTCTCCATCACCTTCTCCTCCCCTCCTCCTTCCCCCTTTCCCCTTTGCCTCCCCTCCTCCTCCTCCTCCTGCTCCTACTCCTCCTCACGACCTTCTTTTATTCGATCTCCATCACCTTCTCCCCACATGCAGTCACAGGGGGTTTGAGATTTTATGTGCGTTTTAATGAGAGATAATATGCTCGTTGTTAATGAGTAGTCTTAAGTGAGTATGTCGCTTGTTAATGAGATAATATGTCGTTGTTTATACGAGATATTATCGTCGTTTTAATGGATATATATGTCGTTTTATGAGATATGTATGTTCGATTTTAATGAGGATAGTATGTCGTTTGTGAATTGAGAGTGAATATGGTTCGTTTGGTAATGAGGATAATATATATGTCGTTTTAATGAGATAATATGTCGTTTTAATGAGATAATATGTCGTTTTAATGAGATAATATGTCGTTTTAATGAGATAATTATCTCGTTTTAATGAGATAAAAATATTTTTCACATGTCCCTTCCCGGGCTCCGTACATTTGGCATGCTTTAAATTTACGAGAATTTTCGTGTTGGATGCAAGCTAAAACTAAGCGCAATTTCTATTATAATAATTATATTTTATATAATAGTAATACCTGTGTTAAAAATGAGCAGATTTCCCGCGTTGGACTCGCAATAATCATCAATGTGTGTGGAAATAAGCCATAATTAATTTGCTTGCCCATTTTTAGATTTAGGAAAATTCCACTTTTAAACGCGTGTTTAGAACATGTTAAACCTGAATATGATTTTTTTTATGTTTAAAGCGAGATCAATTAAGATTTCGTTAAACCCTGTGTTTCATGGGTCGGCGTTTTCACCTAGAACATAATTGTATTATTCGTCTAGCTATCTCTGATAGCCATGCCGTACTATATGCTATGCTATGCTATGCTATGCTATGCTATGCTATGCTATGCTATGCTATGCTATGCTATGCTAAGCTATGCTATGCTATGCTATGTTATATGCTTGTTCTATACAATCATTTTGCACACAGCGTGTACGCGGCGCGCGCGCGCCGCACGCACGTACACTCTCACACACCACCACACGTGCACAGTGCTGCGTAGAAACTGTTGCATTGCAGTTTTTCAGTACATTTGAAGCATTACTTACAGTAGAAGAATATTTGTTTTAAAATGTGTTTTACATATAGATCAGAAAAATAGACTGAAGAAATAATGTTGTTCTATAAATTATCACATTTACTTCAACCATTTGTTCACATTCACATTTTTGTAGTGTTTTGCGATACAAGTGAGCAGTTTCCCACTTGTAACACGCACCCACCGGTTACCGCCCTATAATATATGATGGGAAATCTGGCGCTATAACTTTGCTTTGTGAATGCAGCAGACATAGGTATGCTACCCGGTTAGCCTTACATACCCGAGCATGACACACCTGAGCAACTTTCTGTCGTGGGAACTCACCCGAAAAATATGATAACCGGCATTATATACTGACAAGCTATAACACACATCTTATTGTGCGGACTTTCTATATAGGTCTCCTATATATAGGCCGGTATTTTCTATCGCGCAAAAGCACACGATTTTGCTTTTTGCCGTGTTTACGTTTATTGCTAGTTTGTTTGGCCTGCGCACTTAGCCCCTTATCCTTGTCAGATCTCCGTTCTTTAGCTGCAGGGAAGTAGTTTAAAGTGGTTACCGCCACTATAAATAGTACTAGTCCGAAAGGACGGAAAGAAATGAAGATTTTCGTAATTTAAAGTGATTATCTCACTATAATATAACTATAAAGCTAGCCATTTCGTTTCAAAAACGACATGAACTACGAAAACACATGCAGTTATAGCCTATAGGTTTGTTCATGCATTATGGCTAGCCCTATATTGCTGCATTACTCTACCCATCTTGCCCTTCTGCGCAATGAACCCAAACACTCGCGATTCACACACATTTTACATATGCGCGCGTTACATGTCAAAACCGCACAGTATTTGTGCACGTTTTACTAGTCCAAATGCGGCTTCAAATCGTACTAGATGAAGGTTTGTGTATACATTATATGCCATTAGTCATTTCGTTTTATGTAAAAAAAACAACTATAACAATTTGACACAATATAAACGTCATAAAATTCGTGACGTAGTCATATATAAAAAACAAGACCAATACATGCCACGCGCCGTAATTACAATACATGAAATAATGCGTCAAAAATTTAAAATGTGAAATGTCTACTTATGATTAATAATATACTAACTATAAGAAAGGGTTATCACTATCACCATCATTATCACTATCACCATCATTATCATCATCTTGATCTTCCTCATAATAATAATCATCATCATAATCAGCATCATGCATGGTCATAATCATCATCTTGATCTTCCTCATAATCATCATCATCATCGTCGTCGTCGTCGTCATCGTCATCACCGTCGTTGTCGTCGTGGTCATACATCAACAGCAGCCGCCAGCGACATCTAGAGGTCCACGCCTGCCGTGATGTTCACCACCTCACCCTGCCTAACGTAGACTCGCGGAACGCGCCTCGACCAGGCGCTCGTCACTTCGGCAGGACTGTCACCCAGGGTACATGCCATCCAAGCCGGCGACGTGTGATCCGCATAGTCGGCGGTGAGCAGCGTGAACGTATCCCCGGAGCGTGGTTGTTTACGTAACGCCGCGTTACACTCGTCCGCAGTCACGCGCCCCACGAGAGCATGTAGTTGTCCTACAACGACCGGTTAAAAATGGCATACATTGTACTATGGCAAACCCTTGTAATGGTATTTATATATAGGTACACATGATCTTCACAGTCATTATTAGAGAACATTGTACTATACGGCGCTCCTGCATAATAGATGGTACCTTGTACCAGCGCGCATGCGCGATCGGAACCGGAACCAGAGAGGATTGTAAGCACGCCCGCGTTTCAATCTGTGCAATATACTTGTTTAGTTATTGTCATTTCACGCCGATTCTCTCTAATAAAGTAATCGAACAAATGGAACTCTGTTCTTATTTAATCATAATAAAATAATATCATATTATAGTATAATAATATAATATATAGCACATTATAATATCGTATTACAATGATCATTTCCTTCATATAATGAAGTCACGGTTGTAGCGGCTTATTTGAAAGTAACTTGTGATGATACAACGAAAGACTGCAGTGTGCCCACTTGGTAACGATTGTAGTGGCTAACTTGCAAGTGTTGAAAATGAAGTCTAGAAAACAATACAATTATAGATAATAGATACTACAGTGATACATAACATCCCAAGCACCATTACCATACTCCATCCGAACGTGAGTATGGAGAGGCATGTTAATTGTAATGTTATAGTTAGTGCGACGGTAACGCCGTGATTCTGTGAGAGAGAAAGGGAGAGGGAAAGAGAGAGAGAGAGAGAGAGAGAGAGAGAGAAAGAAAAAGAAAGAAAGAAAGAGGCCATGCGAGATAGGTAGATAGATAGATAGATAGATAGATAGATAGATAGATAGATAAATAGATAGAGATGGGGAGGAGGAAGAAAGAGAGAGAGAGGAGGAGAGAGAGAGAGGAGAGAGATGAGAGAAGAGAGAGAGAGAGAGATAGAGAGTAGAGTAAGAAATCCACTTCTAATATTTCAGTGTGACTTTTTTCTGGCTTGTAAAGACTCACGCATGCGCACAAATACCGAGTATTCAAACTCACCGGTTTTGTTGTTTCTCAAGGAACCGATTCCATGGCTTAGCTTCTCGCTGTAGCCATCGGCCCAGCCACATGCAAAGCTAGCTAACCATTTGGGTCCTGCAATAATGTACATATCATCATCAATCAAAAGTATAGAGACAAGTGAAAAGGGCATGAAGTTAACTCCCTCCATCAACCAGGTGCCTTAGTTTAGCTTTGCTAAAATATTGCATAGCTCTGGTTAGCAGCTGTTAAACGAAGTAACGTAATAAGCATGTATGTATGTGTAAATATCATCTATTAACGTCTACTATATACAGATATATATATATATATATAATTAAAATAGGTGATACATAGGCTTACGAATTCCTTCTCCAAAATGGCACATTATAACTCAAAGATCGAGGGCCGTAGCCTGAGCAAATTCTTTTTTTTTCTTTTTTTTTGAGGGGGGGGGCAATATTTCGTGACTCTGCTGAGTAATGGTGAGGAAAGGGCGTAGCTCCCCCTCATGCATAGTGTGGCGGGGTTGGTGTGAAACGTGATACAGACTTAACAGATGACTACATAATGATTGACACTCATATGTATCAGGTTGTTTTCGCATTATTACATCTTTCCTCAATATGTAGAGGAGAAAGCTTCCTCTTACGTTAAGAGGCTCCGGCCTTGGCATCGCATTAGAAAGTAACCGGTAAAAAATTATATTGTCAATAAGTATATTGAAAGTATATCATTCCAATTAACCCAATTATTGAAATAATCGATTTTTGCTATATTGGGAATTATTCGCACGCGTATCAATGACGACTCAGCAGTCGGTGACTGTTCGCTTACCCAAGCGGCCGTTCGTTGGTGGCACGCGTTCGTAAAAGGTTGGCCGAGCGAAGACAGACATGGCTGGCAGGAAGTCAAAGTCCTTGAAGACCTTCAAGCCAGGAAAGTCATTCTCTGCGGTGACGAAACCGTAGCTATAATATTTCGTGGTCGCGGTCGCGGTCGTGGTCGCGGTCATGGTCATGGTCATCTATCACAGTTGCAGTCACAGTCATAGTCACAGTCACATTTACAATCGCAGTCACAGTCACAGTGAGTCATAGTCACAGTTGCTATTACGTCGCCGCAGGTCTGCGGGCGTGGTTAGAACGAGAGCGATATACTTACCAGTGCTGATTCCGTACAAGATGCGACCGGGCCGCACGTAGTCCAGCTCTGTGCCCACCATCTGACAACAGCCAACAGAGGCGGCCGCATGGCGCGAGATGTTCTTATTCCTAAATAATGGATGCAGATTTACCTTCGATTCCGACGTTTATGAAATACTCGGCTGTGCGCGACTGACATAGCAACCCGCACGGAGAGATAACGGCTCGGGGGGGGGGGGCAATTAAAATATCGGTACGTTATTTCCACGTTTTAGTCCAGCGGATAAGCACATGGATTGTGCATTTTTGGTTAGAATTGTGAAACTTCGCACACGCGTACTACATGAGGTCCTGAAGAATTTCTGATATAGTGCAAATGAACAGCACCATCTGGTGGCGTACAGCGCTCCCTGGCGTGTTAACGGGTATTGCGTTATAACACTCTTAGGGTTTTGGCTATAATTTCAAGAATACTCATCCAATTTATTCAAGAAATAGCTGAAATGATTCGTAGATATCTATACTAATATTCTCGAAGCAATTTATTAAGTGTAGCTATCTTTAAGTTGTAATAAAATAAGGTTGAACAATAAAATGGTTAATTTCTAATAATTTTTTATTATGGACTCTTGATATTATACTGTTGACAGTGTAGGCCGGAATAGGCAGAATCCTCCCGATATCTCTATCAAGCGTGCTTGGTGGAAGTGTGTGCTCACACGTAAGGGTCGGTACAGTTTAGAAAGTGGTCAAGTTGATCCAGATTGCCTGAACGGTCCGTTAAACCTCCAGCAAAGTGCGTAAAGATGCTTTCTATACCAACGTCCAAGGCATCCAGCTCCTGTAAGACAAGCGTAGACACTCGAGCTGGCAATTTATTTATTTACGAAAAGGTCAGCTATACTAGAAAGATAGGACGTACGCCTTCTAATAATGCGTATAGTATCACGAGTACGAAATGATCGATGTATGATTTTGTTAGAAACGATCGAAGCACTTCATCTAGTGCATGTATATAACATTGTAATATGTATTATAACATATAGATAAGTATTATATTATATAACATTGTATAATGTCTGCACCTGAATGAGTCCATCCAGCTGGCAAGTCTCCACGCCGTACATCGACAATCCCGAGTCGACATTCACATTGACCTTGAGCTGCGCACCCGTCTAGAAAAACACATTACTCGACACCGTCACAACTTTCTCTTACAGCACAAGCAAAACTTCCCCTACAGCGACTCCAACCAGCTTTACACAGGAAATCGCGTGAGAGTGATTTTTGCGTGTCTTCTTCCGCCGTATAAATGTTTCTCGGTGGGGGGTTGCAAATTATATTCAGAGCTAGATGATCAACGTGTACTTATCCGGAGCATGGCATACCTTGGTGAGAAGTTTGTTTGCGGGTACAGTCTTGAGCGCATTGCTCCAGCATATTGTCGGTATGAGATCATTTTCGACCACGTGATTAATTTCCTCTGGTTGGCAGTTTCCTATAGATAAGTACTGTTCATAATCACCCACTGGTATTTTAACCCATGAGAGGTTCATGCATTTGTTATTCTATTGATCGGGAGGAGTGAAGGAGGCGACGACACCAGCTAGGCCGCGGAATACAAAAGGGCTGTCTTTCACCTAGGCTTTACTTCGCTAACTTCGATTACAAGTGACTACTTTTGTTATTCAGTCACGAACCCATTCGTACGTGTCACTAGTACGCACCTAAAACGTGGATCTTCCCCTGAACGCCACCGTTTCGTAGCACCCTACCCTCGTTCGTGGTTGCGACGGCAAACGTCTCAACGCCAAGCGACGCCAGGTGGCGCGCGACGCGAACTGCCCCGTGTCCATACGCGTGTCCCCTCACCACTCCAATAATTTCTGCAGAAATAGAAATCGTAAAAAGCGTAAAAGAGTAAAAGCGATAGCGAGAACAAGAGAGAAAAAGTGAGAGCACGAGAGAGCTCGCTCGCGAGAGAATTGAGCGCGAGGAAGATTTACATCAGTCTCCAGTACCTCAAAAAAGTCAACAACCTGAGAATAGTCTTAGTCTGAACGTGATGCATCTTTCTCTTTGCTCTCGTTCGTCTCTCTCTGCCATCACTCTCTTGCTCATCTCTTCCTATCCTCCTCATCTCCCTCTCTCCTCTCCTCTCTCCTCTCTGTGTGTGTGTGTGTGTGTGTGTGTGTGTGTGTGTGTGCCTGTGTATTGTGTGCGCCTTTTTTTTTCTTCGCGTGCGCGCAGCGGTTGCCTGCCCGTGCGGTATGCCGTCTGTGTGTGTATGTGTGTTTTATGTGTTCGTGATGTGTGAACACGAGCTTCTCTTTTGCCGCAGAACTTCACTAAACTCACATTTTCCAGCTGCTCTCTTGCTCTATGCAAACTATCATGACTACCCGGGCTGTATAGTTGTGACCATAGTAGAGCTAGAGTGACGCCTATAATGTACAGTGGCAAACCTTCCATTGTCAGTTTTCGCATCTCCGCATCTTGTTTTTTTTTGGGAGCCAGTCGGGGTTACTTTTCTTCCTGTATTTTGCTGTTCCAAGTGTCTGTCCCCATATTCCATTCCGCACTTGACTTTTTCGTTACCGTTAATATTTCCCTTATGATTCTTTCTGTTTAAGCGAAATTGTCATCTCTTTACCAGTCTTACCCATAAGTGATTTTCGTTATGCTGTATAATTTAAGCTTCCTTACCCAGAAAGTAATTTCGGTTTACTCGAATCTTCCATCAGTGCTGAGGTTACAGGCCTCTTCCTACCATAGTAATTTTCGTATAGCTGAAATGACTTTCAACTACTTGCGAGGCATTTTCGTTTACGAAATCAGCCTACTGGGCGTTCATTTCGTATCGAAATCATGCTACACTTGTGGCAGCGCACGGTGCGGGGCCAAATGTCCGCATGGACTTTATTTCGTTACAGAATCATGTGATTTCGTAAGCGAACATGGAAGTCTACAAAAGTGAATGATTCGTTACGAAATCAAGTAGCTGTGAGTTGAAGTCTTGAGCGAGAGTACTTTTGCTAGAGCTTGATTTTCGTAACGAAATCAGTCATGTCGGCCATTGGCGCCCCACACCGCCAAGTGATAGCATGATTTCGTAAACGAAATAATTCGATGCAGGTAGCTGATTCTCGTAACGAATCAGTCATGCGAGCATTTGCACGCCGGCGCGCCAAGTGAGGCCATGATTTCGTACGAAATAATCTCGGCAGTAAGCTGATTTCGTCACGAAATGACTCGCAGTAGCTGATTTCGTCACGAAATCCACTTCACAGTAGTTTGATTCGTAACGAAATCACTTTGTAGACTTGATTTCTACGAAATCAATGATTCTGCTAACAAAATAAAGTTCATGCGACATTTGGCGCGCCGGCGCGCCAAGTGTAGCATGATTTTCGTAACGAAATGACCCGCAGTAGCTGATTTCGTAACGAAATGACTCGCAGTAGTTGATTTCGTAACGGAAATTACTTTGTAGACTTGATTTCGTAACGACGAAATTACTTTGTAGACTTGATTTTCGTAACGAAATCACTTTGTAGACTTGATTCGTTACGAAATCAATGATTTCGTAAGCGAAATTATCATGCGACACTTGGCGCCCTCATAGGGGGGGGGCATCTTCAGAGTGTCTGCATGGCAGTAAGAGTAAATACACACATGTGTTATTATCTACTCTTGATGGCAGGCATAGCCATTCGGGGGCGTCTGGCGATACACACACCACTGGAATTATTCTGGCAGTGGCCATTCACGATACCTGAGGCTATGCCGGACATTTTTCTAATGGGTGCCAGAAGGTTTCCTTTCCAGCTAATTAGCTCAATTTTGGGGTATCGGTTTTTTTAGCTCTGGCGCATGCGCCCCACCACTAAAAATTCTGGCAGTGTCCATTCCTCGTAACCTTGGGCCGCCATGCCGAACATTTTCCAATAGGTTTCCATGGGGTTTGCCTCTCCAGCTAATCTAGCTCAATTTTCGGGGGTGGGGGGCAGTTGAGGGCGTCTGGCGGCATACACGCCACCACTGAATAATTCTGGCAAGTGGCCATTCACGATACCTGGGACTATGCTGAACATTTTCCAATGAGTGCGAGAAGGTAATTTCCTTTTCCAGCTAATCTAGCTCAATTTTGGGGTATGGTTTTTTAGCTCTGACGGCATGCGCCCCACCACTAAAAAATTCTGTGGCAGTGTCCATTCCTGATACCTGGACCATGCCAAACATTTCCAATAGGGTTCATGGGTTTTCCTCTCCAGCTAATCTAGCTCAATTTTGGGATGCCTTTCAATGACCCCACTGACGCACACCCCACGCAGCGGCTGCCCGCCAGACGTACATTTCCTTCCTGGGTATGTACACGAATCATGCTATATGCATGAAAATTGGTTTCCTTTCCAGCTAGGCTGACCCCCCTGGGCTCCCGGTCTATCACGTCAGTTCAAGAAAAGGGGCAGGTTATGGCCGATGGACGTTAGCATCTGACTGCCATTTTATTTGAGCAAATGCGTTTCTAGAATTTACGTGATCGGACCGATTGACTAAACGCCACACCAACTACGTGTGCGCTCATATTTAGTAAAACACGTAGATTGACCGACTTCGCGGATACTAGCATGGATGCCAGCGTCGACATATTCGCACGGACTAAACGGAGCACGTATATTCGTATTGACTTGGATGCTATCACCCACAATGTCAGCAAATTGATGGAATCGTTGGAAGTTACGTGTTCACGTAAGTACGCGTTGTTCCTTTCGCGATCTTTTAAAATTTCTCATTTGTTTCATTTTTCATATACAGCAACACGCGTATCATCTCATGGTAACATATAGTGTGTTTACCTCGGAAGTAAATGTTTTTGTGTCGTAATAACGATTAACCCGTCGTAATCTCGTTCATATTCGTGGGTGTCCTGGTCGTCTACGTGTACCCCTTTTCTGCTCGTTCCCGTTCTCTCTCTCATGTCCCTCGCTTCTATCTCGCCCTATTATAATATATATATATATATATTCTCTTTC
>NW_014577963.1:9084-15362 GCF_000485595.1 Priapulus caudatus
CGCTGACAGGATTCACGTCTGGGTTCCCGCGTGGTTTGTCTAGCCAATTCATGTCGACGCCTGCCGAGTGACCCTCCCATAACCAAATGCCGCACTCGCGCCGCGACATTACGATGAGCTTCGAAAATGATCTAAAATAGCTTAGTGCGCGAAAGAAAAATCGAATCTTAGTTAGATTTCTACTCTCTGCAATTTGCCTCCCATCCGTTCAATTCACTACGTGGCTGTCTCACGCGTCCGACCACGCCCACGGCGTTCCGCGCTGTTCCCTGCGCCGGAGTACATTGGGTGGTGCGGGAAGCCGGCTGTCATTTATTGTTTACCCTGATTCTACCACCGAGTGATACGTTTCGTGGTCTTCTGTCTCATTGATGTTCTTTCCTCGCTTTTTTGTAGCGGGGGCCCTACAGAGTACTTTCTCATATATAATTTGTGACGCTGGACGATGGAATACCAGTGCTGCGACTGCGATTCGCTGTGCTCATGGTTGCTGCGATGATGCTGGTGATTATTACTACGAGCGGGATCAGATTGAGAAAAACGACGGGTGACGTGCTACCTGTTCATTCTTTGTGCAGTAGCAGTGACATTAAGTGGACTAGTATTCGCATTGAGTGCAGGCAGAGCCACGATAACAGGTGCTCGGATGTTTTTCGTCGTGCAAATGTATTTATAGCGTACGTCTTATAGCATCGATCGCTTCGCTCGCTCGCTCGCTCCCCGCATCCTCCGTATATGGTTTCACACTTCGTTTGGCTTCGCTCCGGTAATTAGTGACGCGTGCGTCAGCGACAGCGTCCATTGCTTCGGCGACGCGCCCCCACGTGACTCGCTCCTGTTGACCACTGCCTAGAGCGGTCAGTAAGAGATGTGCACAGCGGGTGTCGATGTAATTTGGTGCCACCGTTGTCACGATCTATATGGCGTCTGCGTACGCGCGTGATATTGGTTGCTCTGTCAGGTGGCGACATGGTTGCATGAATATCACCAAGGACCGTAGACAATAAGACTTAGTCACTTGATAAGAATCTAAGTCACTTGACCGAAATATTGGGTCAACGTGATGCTAGCGCCGATCAACGGACGGTGCCGCTAGTGTGGCATTGCAAACATACGATGGCTCGTCAGTTTTCTGCTAAGATATATACACGCTGATATAATGATAATACGGTTAGTCTCATTCCCCCGGTGCCTTTATTTACGAGTAGCTCCCTACACTCTACTGTTGTTACCATAGAAATAATATAGATATATATATGGTTATCATATATTATTTCTATGGTTGTTACTAGTCAGCTGGAAGCCTGCAGATACTAACTCGCCGTTTGTCGGCCCAAGTGTCGCCCGTGGGGCGTCATTTTAACATGGCGAGTCTACGTCACGTTTTATTCTATACGGTTTTTGCTATCACGGTGCGTTGGCGTGGCGAGTGCGACCGCACGTGAAGAACGAAGGAATATTTCGCGTTCTTGTCCTTAATATTGTTCTTATGATTCAATTTTCTAGATAGATGCAAATCCGATTTGATACGGCAGCCCGTGCAAAAACCCGCGTAAAACGCTCACGAAAGTGCGCACGAGTCATCCATTAGTGATGTCGGGAAGACGTCGTTACACTAATTGTATGCGCTTTTGTTTCTATGTTATTTTTCATTAAATAATGGACGAGGGCGGAACTGCGTGCATTTGAAAGCTATGTCATTATTATATGCAAATGAGAGCGAGAGAGAGCGTTCGTGCGTGCGTTCGTGCGTGCGTGCGCGGGTACGTTCATGCATGTGTGCGCATTCACACCTGATCGTTGTAATTATTTATATAAATATTAATTGTTGTCGCTCTCTTGTCTTTGTAGATCGGATGCTCAAAGTTCAGCGGCTGACTTCTCTGGGGCTGCGAACCCTCCCGTGGGGGTGGCCACGCCCACCCGTCACGTGACAAGAATCTCGATCGACACCCACATCACGTGACTTTACGTCTCCAGTCACGCAGTGTGGAGATCTGCACAGCAACAATGAATGGAGGAGGATAGATGAAATGGGGGGAGGGGCATCAAAGGAAGAAGCGAACGAGGCAGTGGCGGAAGGATGAGAACATGGTAAATTGACAGTGCGTGCGTGCGTGCGTGCGTGCGTGCGTGCGTGCGTGCGTGCGTGCGTGCGTGCGTGCGTGCGTGCGTGTGACAAGTGCACATCTATCTATACATGATGGAGACAGGATAATAACAAATGTGCAGATGGCCTCGTAGTTTGTATTCGCTGCTAGCTAGCATGGTGTGTTCTGTCGTCATCTGCCAATGATGATCACAGACGCTAAAAAAAACAGCCCCGCTTACGTGGAATTGCTCGTCGATAGCGAATACATAAACATTGATACTTTCAAGAGCTTATAAAGAAGGTATTCTTTAACGCTTCATACGCTTTTCTTTATACGCTCTTGATACTTTGCTAGTAAATACGTTTCGTGTTTCTTTACCATCATTTTGTTATTGAAACGTTCCAAGTGTCTGTGCTGCGAAGCTGACGTTGCGCTAGGTTTTTGTTCGCATGCACAAGACTGACTAATTAAGCAAATTGGATGCGCCTGTCAATATTCCACATCCACAGTGACTGCGTGACTGCGGGCACATACGCCCACGTACATACGTACAGCGCGTACACACGCGCGCGCGCACACACACACAGAGATATTATATATATATTTATATATATATATATATATATATATATATATATATATATATATATATATATATATTATATATATATAATATAATATTATTTTCGGGCTTCATGTAGTATGTGTGTGTGGAGGGAGTGGGAGATGTGAAAAATGAAATAGGATTCGTTAATGCCGCATGTTGTTGACGTTGTGGCTATTGTTGTTGAATTTCCTTAGAAGCATTTTCACGTCGGGATGTAACGCCTAGCGTTATAGGTCGCGCACGAGCTTACAACGAGATTTCTTAAGACTTGTTTTTCATCGGCAGCGCACGTTTATCTGTAATAGCCTTCCTCCTCCGTGGTTTTTTTTTCCGGACCGCTCGCAGCGCGCACGGTAATAGGTCGCCGGAATCGCTAAGGGGAAAAAAACGTCGAGGAAAATGTCTAAGTTTACGCCGTCGTGTATGGTGCAATTAAATTTCCGATGATGTTAGTTTACGCCGAGTGACGCCGGTGCTGATGCTGCTGCTGCTGCTGATGATGATGATGATGTTGCTGCTGCTGGTGGAGATGATGATAACGATGATGATGATGATGACGGTGGTGGTGGTAATGATGCTACTGCTGCTGTTGCTGGTGATGATACTGGAGGTGGCGACGATGATGATGCTTGTGGTGATGGTGATGCCACCGCCGCCGCCGTTGCTGCTCATACGTACGTCATCACCATACACGATATCTGTAGAAGCCAGATAATGACGACGGACGGCGGAGATATAATATGTATATCTAGGTAGACAGCGCTACTCGTGAAGCGCCTGACTGCAAAATGAGGCTTCAGTTTCATTGAGTCGCAGTCGCTGTCTGTTTTGCTAGCATGATGATGATGATGATGATGATGATGATGATAATGATGATAATAGCAATGATGATGATGATGATAATGATAGCAATAAAAATAATAATTCATATTATTATTACAATGATGATGTTGTTCGTCGTAATTTCATGCTTGTGTTTTTCACGTGTTGTTGGGATGCAGGCGAGGACGTGATAGGGAGCGTGTGATTCTGTGTGCAGTCTCTCACCCGTCTTAGGATACCAAGTTCCATCCCCCTGTTTTAACTTAAAACTTCCCTCTGCCGGTATGAAACACGTGTCCCCCCCCCCCCATTCGAATGAAAGCTTTCGCCTCCCTGGGCCGGAGGAAATGTCCATTCCGCTCTTGCTATTGAAAAACGTCTGAGCCTTAGTAGGAAATAAACGCAACCTGTCCCTGTTTGAAGCGAGAGCCCGCTTTCCTTTTCTATCGTAACGCTTGCGTTATCGTGCGTGCATGCGTACGGGCGCTAAAAATGTTTCATGCATCGTACTATATATATATATTGTTCTCGATATGCACCTGGTCGTTTGCGGACGATATCAAGGCATTGCTACGGAGGCGGGAGTGCGATAAAAACACGCACACACAACACGCGCACGCACGCACACGCACAAACAACACGCGCACGTACGCACGCACAAACAACACACACGCACGCACACGCTCGGACAACCCAACACGCACACGTACGCACAAACAACAGGCGCACGCACGCACAAACAACAGGCGCACGCACGCACAAACAACAGGCGCACGCACGCACAAACAACACGCGCACGCACGCACAAACAACAGGCGCACGCACGCACAAACAACAGGCGCACGCACGCACAAACAACAGGCGCACGCACGCACAAACAACACGCACGCATGAACCGACTGAATCCGACATATAGGCGATATAGGCCGTGAGATTTTGGCTATTTTAGATGGGACTAATATGAGGCCAGCTACTGCGCATAGCTTCATGTGTTATGTATGCACGCGCTAGCACTTAAGCTGCGAGTACGGCGCACGCGCACGTGCATCACGTCCGGAGTGAATAACAAGAATTTTTATTTACTTCTCATCACGATGCGGAAATTAAATACGTGGGTAGCTTCCCTGCATGCCTGCCTGCTAATTATCTCGCTTCCTGCCCGCCTCCCTGCTTCCCCCTACCTCCCTAACTGCCTGCTTGCCTCCCTGCCTACCTACCTCCCTAACTGCCTGCTTGCCTCCCTGCCTACCTACCTCCCTAACTGCCTGCTTGCATCCCTGCCTACCTACTTCCTTAACTGCCTGCTTGCCTCCCTGCCTACCTACCTCCCGAACTGCCTGCTTGCCTCCCTGCCTACCTACTTCCCTAACTGCCTATACTTGTCTTATATCTCCCTGCCTGCGAGTGCGTCGCGTGTGTGCGTGCGTGCGTGCGTGCGCGCGTGCGTGTGTGTGTGTGCTCGCGTGCGTGCGTGCGTGCGTGCGCGTGACAGATTGAATATATGGTTGCTCGTTATTATTTGTTCTGGGCTGCAATATTCTGCAATATGCAATGTTTTTTTACTTGTTTTTCTCTCGCTCGAGTGATTTCTGGGGGTTCAAGTGTCGGTGTGAAAGCCGATCGGCTGCAGCGCACGCCAGCCTACGTGCTGCATAAACACGGTAGTGAGCTTCAGAAGAGGGATACGGGTGAGGTGGAGAGTGATAGGAGAGAGAGGGGGAGGGCAGATGGACGAGCGAGCGAGTGATCAAGGCAAAGGTCAAATGAGGGAGAGGGGAAGAGCGAAAAATAGAGAAGGGAGATCAAAGGAGAAAGAGAGAGAGGGGAGATCAAAGGAGAGAGAGAGAGAAAGGGAGGGAGAGAAGGAGAGAGAGAGAGGGCGGGAGATAGGGAGAGAAGGAGAGAGAGAGAGGGCGGGAAGGAGGGAGAGAAGGAGAGAGAGAGAGAGGGCGGGAGAGAAGGAGAGAGAGAGAGAGGGAGGGAGAGAAGGAGAGAGAGAGAGCAAATGGACGAGCGAATGAGTGAGAAAGGCAAAGGCAAAATGAGAGAGAGCGAGAGAGAGAACTTGCGCATAAGATGTAGCGGATGCCGGATAGCGACCATGAAGGAAGGATAGTGAGAATTAGCTCAACGAAAGAGAGAAGGCATGCGAGAGATACTAGAAGGAGAAACTGTCATTACGTACAGCGAAGAAAATGTCACTGAGCCCCTGTTTCCAATACTAAGGCAGTAGTTGGTTGCTCGATTTCGCCTTATGGCTGTCGTACAAAAAATTGTTTACCGTTTGCAGCACGACTGCACCGCAACAAAAAATGCTACACACGCGCTACTATATATATCAAGAGCTAATAATACCTAATACGTAATACCTAATACCTAGTACCTTGATATATATAGAGAGAAATATATACATATACATCAGGAGCGTATAAGGACAAATATTTGTCATTATACGCTCCTGATATACATATACATGCCCTTCGTATATTAACCTAAGGACGTTAGAGTCGACGGACATACATTTGCCGTGCATCTGCACAGCAACAAAAAATGCTACACGCGCTACAAAATATATCAAGAGCTAATAATACCTAATACGTAATACCTAATACCTAGTACCTTGATATATATAGAGAGAAATATATACATATACATATACATGCCCTTCGTATATTAACTTAAGGACGTTAGAGTCGACGGACATACATTTGCCGTGCATCTGCACAGCAACAAAAAATGCTACACGCGCTACAAAA
>NW_014577963.1:15515-20039 GCF_000485595.1 Priapulus caudatus
ATGTGTGTGTGTGTGTGTGCGTGTGTGCGCGCGCGCGCGTGTGTGATGTGTGTGTGGAGGGGTTTGCTTCGTAAGTTCATGAGAAACCTTTAATTACGTGAGATTCGCGTGATCTAATATTTCTCGATCCGGTTTTTCCCCGTTATCGTATCTCCGCTCTCATCTGCCTCACGTTAGAATAATTACCACGCACAGCCTCCGACGATGAGTCTCTCTTGTCGTAATCGAATGCTTCTAGCTAATAAATCGCTGATATTGTCCCGCGAGTCGTCGGCCGTGACGTCATCACGCCTACGTACCGAGCACTATGCGTGTCTGTGCAGAATTGCGATTATGCCTATCAGCTACATGAATCTGACAGGATTCAGCGAATTTTCGTCCATTATCTACCGTTGATATCTCTAAATATCTCGAGTATAATTCTAATATCGGTGTGAGATAACAATGTTGTATGTGCGTGTGCGGACGGGCGTGGGTGCGTGCGACAGTGAGTGCGTGCGTGCACACAGTGAGTGCGTGCGTGCGTGCGTGCGACAGTAAGTGCGTGCGTGCACACAGTAAGTGCGTGCGTGCGTGCGTGCACACAGTAAGTGCGAGCGTGCACACAGTGAGTGCGTGCGTGCGTGCGACAGTGAGTGCGTGCGCGTGTTCGTTCCTCGCAGATGAGGCATACTGTCTGTAACTGCATGTGCAGACGATCGTGTTACGCATTATACGTAATGAGTTCTCTACTTTAAATGTATAATTCAAACTGAATAATAGAGTGCTTTGGCAGATGTGGTGGCGTGTACGCGTGCGTGTGTGCGTGCGCTCGTGTGCTAGTTAACGTGTGGTGTGGTCTGTCCGCATGTGGGCGTGCGCATAGATATCTATATACTATTATATATAATATATAATATATATATATATAGTTATATATGGTTAGTATATAGATATCTATGGGCGTCCGCGCGTGTGCGTGTGTGTGCGCCACACTGCGCCTTGATGTATGTAAGAAGAATGTTTGAAAATTTTGCGATTCATATTATAAACCCTTTAACTAAGAGCCCTTTGATATTATTTGTTCATGAAATGAAAGACATTAATATTAGAGACGAACCCTGTTGTCAGTGTACTGCACCTATAATAATTAATATACCCTCGCCAATATCCATCACGTGCAACATACCGTCTACGTAGTTGAAATTTCTGTAGTTTGATTTATCTAATGAATAATGGACGTGTAATCAAAAATCATTTCGATCTGCCACCTAATGATAGAAATGATTATTAGGTACGCATATATAGGCAAGTCACTTGGCCATTCATTCACATGATTTACATCGGGTTTCGATACGCCATGACCAGCCTGTTCTGCTAACATCTATGATAAATATGACTTACGCATATACGCTCGCCTACGACAAATATTGTTGTATGTGTTGTGCGCATCATAGGAGTTTAGGAACGCTATTATGAACGCAAGCAGTGAAATTCAGCTGTAAAGCGGAACGAAGTTGACTCGCCAATATTTGTCATAGGAAGAATCTTCCTATGACAAATAGTGTCATAGGAGAGCGTATATGCGTGTGTCGTATTTGTCATAGATGCTAGCAGAACATGTTGCCGTGACTGGCTTCTCTCTCGCGCTCTATCGACATGTACACCATCGCCATCTTGTTTTCCATCTCTCGACTCATCATCGAAAAAACATGCTCTGTACAATATATCCGAGAACTGGCAATTTAGGAAACATTTATCGTAGTAACTGACAAAAATACCGAACTACATACTCATAGTCGCCCTACTAAATTTGAAATTACTGATCATTAACATAGATTATATACGTGTGCGTGACTGCATATTGCATGGGTGTATGTGCGAGTGGTCTGTGTATGTATAATGTATGTTGCTCCACAATATGCATGGATGCGCCCAAATGTAGCAAAAAAAGATGCAGAGGTAGAGATCTACACGCCGCGTGTGTGTAACCTGTATAACTAACTACCAGCACACGAGAACAAACAACCAGCGACGAGAACAACAACGACGACGTAGTATTTTTACACAATTTTTAATACAAACTTAAAAATAGGTACAAACGGTACAGTGTGTGTCGGCCATGAACGTGTGCGAAGTATAAGTCCACACCGGTCCCGCCACCAGCGCCGCCAGCTATAACTTCGTCAGATCAAACGGAACTCGTCAAATTTACGCCGTCCCAACTTATTAGTAGAGGACTGCGCCTTTCTCTCCTCTTCCTCTTCCTTCTCCCCTCCCTCTCCTCCTCCTTCTCCTCTCCCTCCCTGCGACTAGCATTCAGACGAAACCCAAGGAATTCGTGGATGTACTACGTCAAACAGAGTAAAGAATCAAGAGTGGAGGCGTGGAAATCCCAACGGGTGGAGATAGAAGGCACCGGGATTAGAGGAGACTCAGGGATGCCGGGGGTAGGAGGGCAGGAAAGGATCGTAGTCAACATAGAAGTCAGTTGAGGAGGAAGCGGAGGAAGAGAAGGAAGAGAAGGAAGAGAAGGAAGAGAAGGAAGAGGACGAAGAGTAAGCGGAGGAGGAGGAGGAGGAGAAGGAGAAGGAGGAGGAGGAGGAGGAGGAAGAGGAGGAGAATCAGTAGGCCGAAAAGTAAGCGGAGGAGGAGTTGGCGGAGGATGCGGCGGCAAAGTAGAGGGGGCGGTAGATGGTAAAAGGACATAATTATAATGACCGCATAGGCTGCTTACTAAAGCAGCGACAGTAGCGAGTCATGTGTGGGGGGTTGAAGGGGAGGGAAGGATGAAGTGACGGCAGGAACGAGGTGCCGAGACGCGGAGATGAGAACTGGGAGGAATGGCGGGGGAAGGATGGGGGGAGATGACAAATGGTGGCGGTGGAAGCGGTTTACCAGTTGTACGTGCGGAATGCTGCTATGGATCTTTCGTGGTATACATAGAAGGCGAGTGAGCTGCTAGCTGGGTTTTATACATAGATCAGGCTGCAGGCTACGGCTGCAGGCTGCCAGCGGGGATCTGGCTGCATACTGACAAGCAGGCACACAATCTGCACAGCGCAAATTCGCGCCGGCGTTAAAATGTCAAAGGTTCTCCACAGGAAAAGCTGCTGTTGCTACTACTACTGCTGCTGCTGCTGCTGCTGCTGCTGCTGCTGCTGCTGCTGCTGCTGCTGCTGTTGATGTTGTTGTTGCCGCCGCCGCTGCTGCTGCTGCTGCTGCGCTGCTACGGTTAGAGAGACTGAACAGAGAAGTAGATGGAGTGCACGCGGCCTCCTACAATCTCTCTCCACTCGTCCTGTCCGCTAACAATTCTAACATACAGGTCCTACAAGCCGCTCTCCCTCCCTCCCTCCCTCCCTTCCCCTCCCTCACAACACGTCAAGCATGGAGGCTCCCTCCCTATATCCTCTGCTGTCCTGCAGCCCCAGCCCCTCCCACTACACTACTGGCTTGAATGCTCCCCCGTGGACTCACAACTACTACTGGTTTGGATGCTCTACCCTCCAGCTCCCTGCCGCCAATACTACTGCTTCAATGTTCTCCCCTCCCTTCCCTCCCAGCAACACAACTGGCATGAACACTCTCCCTTCCCAATTTCCAGTACTAATCCTGGCGTGAATGCTCTCCCCTCCCATCCCCCTTCTCCCAGCACTACTGCCACGCGTCAAGCTGAAACTTAACATCAAAAGCATGTTAACATGTATCGGAATGTGTTCATATGTGTTTAGTAGCGCCGATGGCGGGACCTTGGCTAATAGGAGAAAAACCGAAATGCGTCTAATAATGTAGTATATATATATATATGTATATATATACATAAACCAGTTCACTCTACACCATCGACTGGTTATTGCACAACAGTCACTGGTATAAAATCCTTGCATGGCCTTCATAACATATAATTCATTCCCGCGGTCAATTACTGGCCAACGCCAGCTGGACCTATTTTTTTACACACAAATACAAACCGTTTCGTAACACACCACACTCTTAGACTGTCGTCCGTTCCTCGATTCAAGCCATATCTGCACATTAGTGCTGCGCGCTCATCTATAATACAGCGATTTCTTACAAAAATTAAACACTATGCTCTTGATTACAACGTATGACTTTACATAGCTTTTGATCCAACTGTATAAAATATAAAGAAGATTACAGATTTGTACCTAAAAATCTTACAGCCACTTAGGAAAAGTACCAATATATAGTCTCTCCGCACCATGCACACGCACTTCTTCTGTATATAGTTAACACACTTAATTACGTATGAAAATAACATCTTACCCGATTCTAAAACGTGTTAAATATACTATCAACTGTGGCAAAAACAGAGTTCGTGGAAGTTGCAACTTAAGCTGAAACGAACAAGATTCAGCGATCGTCAATAGTAAATTGTCAACCCGTGCCAGGCCCGTATCGGCCCCCGCCTGCCCCAGCCAGGGGCCGCATTTCAACAAGAGGACAGTCAGGGGCCGATCGGGCCGCCATATTTAATCGAAACATGTCCACACATATTCATTGACATATATACGTATATAT
>NW_014577963.1:21753-23726 GCF_000485595.1 Priapulus caudatus
GTTGCTGCTGCTGCTGGTGTAGTTGCTGATGCGTCGACCAGGCATCGCTCATGAGGAACTTGTCGAGCTGTAGTTGCTGCTGCTGTTGCTGCTGTTGCTGCTGTTGCTGCTGCTGCTGGTGTAGTTGCTGATGCGTCGACCAGGCATCGCTCATGAGGAACTTGTCGAGCTGTAGTTGCTGCTGCTGTTGCTGCTGTTGCTGCTGTTGCTGCTGCTGCTGCTGCTGAAGCTGGAATTGCATCGAGCTAGCACTGTCCAAGCGCGCGCCAATAGGCGACATCGAGCGCGGATGCTGCGGTGGCGCACCCATCGGCGAGTTGAGCGTGCCGAGACCATTGAACGCGTTGAGAGCTCCGAGTCCCGTGAGACCTCCGAGGCCCGCGAGGCCGTGCATGCCGCCCAACTGAGACAGGCCATTCATGAATGGCTGCTGCTGCTGCTGCTGCTGCGGGGGTAAGCCGAACCCGCGCACCTGCTGCTGTTGCTGCTGCGCCGTCTGCTGCTGCTGCTGCTGCTGCTTGTAGGTGAAGCTGACAAAGTCGGTCGGCGACGTGCGCGTCTGCTGCGGCGGCAGCGGCAGCGGCGGCTGCTGCTGCTGCTGCATGCTCTTGCGCGGCGCGGCCGACTTGATCTTCGTCGAGCCGAACTTGGTCTGAGCGAACTGCGCGGCGGTGAACTGAGTCATCTGCGGCGCCGACCGCGGAATGAAGTGGGCACCACTGGGGCTGCTCGGCGGGTAGACGTTCTGCGGCGACGCGTCCCTGCTGCCACCGCCACCGCCGTAGAATCCCGTCGCAAACGCGTCCGAGTGATCGATCGGCTTGAATGTCTGCGCTTCCGGGTTGAAGCAGACGCTCGTCGTCGCGGCGACCATCACCGGCGGCAGCGGCACGTGCTCCGGCTCCGGCTCGCTGTACATGACCTTGACGACGCCCTTCTCGCCGATGCGGTAGGAGACCTCGCGCGGGTCCGTCCAGATGCACATCTCCGGCGGCAGGTTCGTCTTGATCTCCTCCTCGCTGAGTCCGCTCGCCGCCGCTGCCTTCAGGATGACCGGGTCCAGCTCCTTCTGGCCGACACGCACACAGCGATAGCCGCTGCCCTTCGACGGCCGGTCCGGGTACCAGTGCCCGTCGAACTTGCGCTTGATGCCCTTCAGCAGCTCCTCGCCGAAGATGGTGACGCGTCGCCGTGGCAACTTGTTAAACAGGTACGAGATGATGAAGTTGAGCGCCACCTGGATCTCGACGTGCGTCGTGCCGTCGCCGGCATCGTCGGCGAGATCGTCGACGTCGGACCCGGGGGCCGCCGGCGGCGTCGGCGGCGGAGGCGTGTCGCTCGAGTCTGCAACGAAGCGAGAGATGGCGGGATGAGGATGCTGCGTCGTCGGGGGAAACGAGGAGACGGATAACACCCGGCGATCCCAGGGGAGGGCAGAGTGGGTGGGGGTGGGAGGGCTTCATCGGTCGAGTGATTAGCAACGGGAGACACCCCGTGCTGCCGTGGGTCGTTCGTGGATTCAGGGGGACCCTCAATCCCCCCAAAGAAAAAATACAGAAAATGATCAGGAGTGAAAATATGCGGATTACTCATTCCTGAACATTTCAAAAGATCTACCTACTACTTCACCTATCCCTACACAAATTTAGAGGCAGGGAAATTGCCCTCTAAAGTGCTAAAATGCACGGTGGGACCCTGCTAGGGGGTGCTTACAGCATTCCACGAAGCCTCCCTTCCACATGGCTCGTCTAGGCTCTACGAATGTTTCACGTCGTAGGCTTCTCGCCACGTAGTGAAAAGCGAGAGGGTAACTTGAGGCTACTTCCTATACAGTTGCCTTCCTACTGCAGGTGTTTATTTCATGACTAGATAACGTAGAAGCGTCACACACGACTGGGAGAGCGAGAGAGAGAGAGTGAATAAGAGAGAGAGAGAGAGAGAGAGAGAGAGAGAGAGAGAGAGAGAGAAAGAGA
>NW_014577963.1:23751-29555 GCF_000485595.1 Priapulus caudatus
CCGCGGATCGGGACGTGCTGGGTTTGACTTTAACGATCTAGCAGTGCGTGTTGGTGAAAATGATGATGCGACGACGACGACGCGCGACGACGAACCGCGACGCACGACGCGATGATGATGATGACGATGATGATTGACGACGATGGACGAATACGGGGGCCGTAGACAAGAGAGGTGAATGTTTCGCTGAACATGGGGGTTTTAATTAGTAACACGCACACGACTGCTAGCGGTGTCAGCGCGGGTCGCCGATGATTACCTTCATCACCCCCTATTCGATCAGAAGACGTGAAGAACGAGTGCAGGCGCGGGTCACAGGCCTTGGGAGGTTTCAACTAAAATACATGCTAAAATTAAATCGAAATCTATGGTACTACAAAGTCTGAATGTTTCGCTACTCTCTTTCACCTATATTGCGACAATTTCCTCGTAAATGCGATCCAGATGCTATCTGCAAACAAACGCTGGTGCCGCCAATGGCGCCATGGCTGCCGCTGCACACTGACACATAAATAATATCAGACAATACATAACTATATATTTATGTGTCAGTGTCAGCGGCAGCCCGCATTTGGACGGCATTTGCAGGCAAAATTGTAGGCAATAATAGGTGAAGAGGTATAGAAACATTAAGAACTTTGGTACGTAAATAGATTTCGTATTTTATTTTTACTTATATTTGATTGAAACGCTCAATGCCTGGGGCGCGGTCGCACGTGAACCCCAGATTTAGATCTCCCCGGCGTTTATCATGCGCTTGTGCGTGATGTGTGCGCAGAGGGGAGGCGCAGCGCTTATATTACCATAACGGCTCTCCGCTGTCAGCCCCGGTTTACATATACCCCCCACCCCCGCTGTTTGTCACGCCTCCCTCAATGACGGGGGGGCCGGGCACTACCCCCTGGTCCTTTGCGGTGACAGCGTCGTCGTTCCCAGGGCACGGAGCCCCGTCTGGGATCCGCTTCTCGCCGCCCCCCCTTTCGGGCCTAGTTTGGACTTGGGCGTGAAGGCCGTACGAATAGACCCGTATTTACTATAAGCGCGTATCTCGTAGTTCGAATCGTTCGCAATGCGTTGCGCTGCTGCGGCCTGGCACACCTGCTCGTGAATCAGTGTAGCGTGCGTGTGTGTGCGCGTGCGTGCGTGTTGTGTGCGCGTGCGTGCTTGGGCTTATGCAGCTGTTCGTGCGGTTCCTTACAGCAGCAAGCAGCAGCAGCATCGGAACTTGCTACGCTGTCGAGCCGTGCAGTGCGTGCGTGGCTGCATGCCGTGTACGTGCTGCATGTACATGTCCGGTGCGCTTGCGTGCGTGCGTGCTCCGTATGGCAGCGCAGTAGCAGCGCACCGGAATCTGCTGGCTGTCGAGCCATGCGTGCGCTGCGTGCGATGCGTGCGTGGTAAGCATGCGTGCGCCTTGCGTGCAGTGCGTCGGCGTGGCGAATCGGAGCTGTGCCCGTGTCCGTACGCAGCAGCATTCATCGGAATCTCGCTGGCTAGTCGAGCCAATGGTGCGTGCCGTGCGTGTACATGTGCGTGCGCTGCGTGGCGTGTCCGCTACAGCAGCAGCAGCAGCTCGGAATCTGCTGGCTGTGCGAGCCATTGCGCGCCGCTGCTACGTCTGCTGGTGCGTCCGTTCGGGCCCACCCAGCTGTGTGCGTGCGTCGTGCGTGTGTGCGTGCGTGCGTGCGTGCGTGTGTGCGTGCGTGCCGCGCACGTGCCGTGCGTTGCGTGTCTGGCGTGTCCGCATACAGCAGCAGCATCCATCGGAATCTGCTGGCTGTACGAGGCCATGGCTGCGTGCGTGGGTTGTGCGGAGGAAAGCTAGATCAATGGCGCTAGCTGTGGGCCTGTTGGGAGCTGATGAATAAGCTACAAACTATGCCAGCCTCAGCAGCAGTCTGCACAACAGCTGCCAGCGCAGTCTGAGAGTGTTTCAGTCGTTCAGTGCCCCCCCCTCTCTCTTGTTCTCTTCTTCCCTTCCACTCTCTCGCTTTCTCTCATTTTATATATTATTGATCTATTTAGCTTCCATCTATGATCCATCTATCTATCTATCTATCTATCTATCTATCTATCTATCTATCTATCATCTATCCATCCATCCATCCACGCCATCCATCATCCATCATCCATCCATCCATCCATCATCAATCACCATCGCATCCATCCATCCAGTCCATCCATCCATCCATCCATCCATCCATCCATCCATCCATGCCATCCATCCATCCATCCATCCATCCATCCATCCATCCATCCATCCATCCATCCATCCATCCATCCATCACATCCATTCCATCCATCACTCCAGCCATCCCATCCAGCCATTCCATCCATCCACTCCATCCATCCATCCATCATCCAGCCTATCCATCCATCCAGCTAATCCATCTATCTATCTCACGTTTTTCTCTTTCGCTCTCTCACTTCTTCTCATTCTGGGCACTGTCTCTCTCCCACTTGCTCGCCCACCTCTCCTTCTTTTCTTCGCGCTAACGCACTCGCTAGCTCTCGCTAACGCACTCCTCCTTGTTATCCCCTCCCCCAGTTTTCCTTCCTCCTTTTCCTCCTCCTGCTTCTCTCTCCTCCTTATCCCCCCCCCCGCTTTCTCCTCCTTCTCCCCCTTCCTCTGCTCCTCCTCTTCCTTTGTGCCCTCCGCTTTCCCCTCCTCCGGGCCTCCTCCTCCTTCGTGCCCTCCGTTTCATCTCTCCGTGACATTGTGTGTGTTTCTTTGCGGGTGTTAGCGTGGGCGATTAAGGGTTGGGCGCGGGTGCCGGGGGAGTTCACCATGGCCGCAGCCGGCTGTTTGTTGCTGCCTGCTGCTGCTTGCCGACATCGATGCCACGCCTGACATTTTAGCCGTCTTCGGCACCGTCTCCGCCACAGCCAAGTCGCGCGGCGTGCCAGGCGTCAACAACGGCATGCTGCCGGCAGCAGTAGTAGCAGTCAAACAGCAACGAGCCAGTAGCAGCCAGCAGCAATAGCAGGGCAGCAGCAGCAGCAACATCAGCCAACAATAACTAGCAGCAGAGCACCCAGCGCAGCAACAACAACGGTAGCAGCAGCAGCAAATAACAGCACCACCAATGGCACAGCCAGCAACAACAACAACAACAACAACAAGCAGCAGCAACAACAACACAACAACCAACACAAACAACAAGCAAGCAGCAGCCAGCAGTCAGCAATAATGGCGGCGGCGACAGTAGCAGCCTCCCCCCTCCCCTCCTCTCTCATCACATCCCATCCGGCCCGTCCCATCCCACCCATCCCCTTCCCCTCCCGTCCCCTCCCCTCCCCCTCCCTCCCCTTCCCTCCTTCCCCATATATAATATACGGATCTATATAATATATAAATATCTGGTAGAAGAGTAGGCGGCCTGCGCGCACCGCACGGACCAGAGGTGGAGCAACGGAAACATATATAGATAGCAGGGAGGGAGCGGAGGACGGCTACGGAGCGAGGGAGAGGCGAGGGAGGGAGGAGGGAGAGAGAGAGAGAGCTCGTTTACACATGCCCAGGCGGGGAACCGGACATGGCATTTAACATCCTATTACTTTCTGGCTGCGTTCCAGCTGCCCAGTCATCGGAAAGCATGGATTGACATTAGAAATTAAGTCTTTACCTTGTGTTATCTACGGGTGTGTGCAGTGGTTGGGTGGTCGTTGCCTGTCGGTACGCGCCATGTTAACAGCTGTTACCAGAATATACTATATATACATCCTATATAATTTATATACTATATATCTATATGCAATACCATATTTAATGTGTATGCCCACACCGCAATTCTTTTTCTCTCTGATGCCTCTCGCACTCTCTATTTCTTTTTCCCCTTTATCTCTCCCTTTCCCTGTTGTTGCGCGTTCCGCGTTGCGCTACGTTTGTGTGACGTGTGTGCGTCCGTGCGTGGCCGTGCGTCGCGCTGCGTCGTGCGCGTACCGTGCGTCGCGCGTGTGGCATGTATATGCGAAGACAGGATATAGCGCAGCGTTTATGATTGTGTGTGTGTGCCTCCCTTGCTATCTGTGGTCGCATCACTGCGCATCTAGCGAGCATGTTACCAAGCACTGTTGTGAGGTGAAGTACTGTCTCATGCTAGTCACAGCCGCCCCACAACCGGGAGGCAATATGCCAGCACTGCGCACGCACTGTGCACGCGTTAAAACGCATGATCATGTTTGATTCAGCGTTAGGCCGTGCCTCGCTGAACGTTCCCTCGCGAGCGATCGGTCCTAGGCACGGGCCTCGCTGCCTGTGTGCCGTGTGCCGTATGCTGACGGGCGGTTGTGGTTAATCTACGGACCGGTAGCGACGGCAGCTAGCGCTGTCAGCTCAGGCCACAGCTCCGTGAGCGATCGCCACTTACATCTCACACTCGAGTGTCATCTCACGATCCAGCGTCCCCCCCCCCTCTTCTTTTCTCTCCTCTTTCCCTCTATACCTGCCCCGTTCTCTTTCCGTTCGTCCTCTCTCTCCGTTCGTTCGTACCTCCCGTCTCTCTCCGGAGGCTTCCTCCACTATCCATTCCCGCTGCACCTGCTTTTCTCTCGGGCTCTCTCTCTCTCTCTCTTTCTCTCTCTCTCTTTCTCTCTCTCTCTCTCATCTCCACACACGCACACGCACGCTCATGCACGCACGCACGCATGCACAGAACTCAAAACTGTTTTTTGTATACTTTCTGAATGCACGCAGAGAAAGACTCTAAAGATAATCATCATCATCACCATCATCGCCATCATCATCATCATCCTCATATTCATCATCACCCATTGTTGAAGAACAAAAACCCAGAAAATTACGAGTGTTTTCTCAAGTATTAAAAAATAAACCTCTATTAGCGTCTTTTCTATCGCGCGCTTGAACTACCTGCGCTGTCTACAACCGTAACGCTACACTATTTACACACGCCCTTCATGTGGTTCGATTCAAATACGCGAGACGAAATCAAAAGTCGGGCCTGCATGCTTGTGCATTGAGATCTATTGGGTGAGCCAGGGTGTTGTCGTGCAGACAGAGAGGCGACTCTTGTGTCGCCATAGCTGCCCGACAATCTTGCTTCCTGGTTCGGGTGGCGCGCACGAACTCGCTGTCAGTTCGTCTGTCCATCACAGTTATCGGTGTGCTCCGTCGCCTCAAGGGGGCGCCACGATAGCGGGACTAGTGGGGCGGTGCTCCTGGCGTCGGCCGAGGTTAAAATCAGGGGGTTAAAGTTCGCTGCGGCACCACCTCGCACGACTTAGTCGCGTGGCGTGGCCGCTGATAAAAGAGAAGTCGCTTGGTGCACGCTCAGTCTCAAATGAGAGGTCTCTCAGAGATTACTCAGTCTCACAAGGTCGCTAAGTCTCTCAGAGGTCACTCGGTGTGGGGGCAGGGCAATACTGAACGAGAGGCCACAGTCGTGCGACCGAAGGTTCACCTTCGCGCGACGAAAAGTCGGCCGTCGTCGCGACAACCGTCGGCGAAAAAGGTTCGAGCGTTTGTACGCATTTGTGACGCCCTCTAGTTGGCAACGAGTAGCTGGTGCAGCTGGCTGTTGGCCGGGTAGGCGACGCTGTTGCCGGACGCGTTGCCGTTGAAGATTCCCTCGAGCAGGGCTTTGGTGTTGTCGTTGCCGCGCAGCCCGCTGCCGCCGCCGCTGCCTCCGACATTCATCATGTTGCCGAGGAGGAGATCCATGTTGTTGAACATGCTGAGGTTCTGCAACTGTTGCTGCTGCTGTTGCTGCTGTTGCTGCTGTTGCTGATGCTGTTGCTGCTGCTGCTGGTGTAGTTGCTGATGCGTCGACCAGGCATCGCTCATG
>NW_014577963.1:33193-34077 GCF_000485595.1 Priapulus caudatus
GGAGGGGAGGCTGCTACTGTCGCCGCCGCCATTACTGCTACTGCTGCTGCTGCTGCTTGTTGTTGTTGTTGTTGTTGTTGTTGTTGCTGCTGCTGCCATTGGTGGTGCTGTTATTGCTGCTGCTGCTACCGTTGTTGTTGCTGCTGCTGTAGCTGCTGCTGCTGCTGCTGTTATTGTTGCTGCTGTTGCTGCTGCTGCTCCTGCTCCTGCTATTGCTGCTGCTGCTACTGCTGTTGCTGTTACTGCTACTGCTGCTGCCGCAGCAGCCGTTGTTGACGCCTGGCACGCCTGCGCGGACTTGGCTGTCGGAACGGTGCCAAGCGGCTAAATGTCAGCGTGCATCGATCGTCGGCAAGCAGCAGCAGCAGCAACAAACAGCCGGCTGCTGCCATGGCACTCACGGCACCCGCGCCCACGCTTACACGCCCACGCTAACACCCGCAAAAAACACACACAACGTCACGGAGAGATGAAAGCGGAGGGGCACAAGGAGGAGGAGGAGGAGGAGGGGAAAGCGGAGGTGCACAAAGAAGAGGAGGAAGAGGAGGAGGGGGAGAAGGAGGAGAAAGCGGGGGGGGGGATAAGGAGGAGGAGGAGGAAGAGGAGGAGGAAGAGGAGGAGGAGGAGGAAAAATGGGGAGCGGGATAAGCAAGGGAGTGAGTGCGTTAGCGAGCTAGCGAGTGCGTTAGCGCGACAGAAAAGAAGGAGAGCGAGCAAGTGGGAGAGAGACAGTGCCCAGAATGAGAGGAGTGAGAGAGCGAAAGAGAAAAACGGTGAGATAGATGGATGGATGGATGGATGGATGGATGGATGGATGGATGGATGGATGGATGGATGGATGGATGGATGGATGGATGGATGGATGGATGGATGGATGGATGGAT
>NW_014577963.1:34378-37451 GCF_000485595.1 Priapulus caudatus
CCCGCACGCACGCACGCACGGACGCATGGCTCGACAGCCAGCAGATTCCGATGCTGCTGCTGCTGCTGCTGTACGGACACGCACGCACGCGCACGCACATGTACACGCACACGTAGACACACGCACGCACGCACCCATGGCTCGACAGCCAGCAGATTCCGATGAATGCTGCTGCTGTACGGACACGCACGCACGCACGCACGCACGCACGCACGCACGCATGGCTCGACAGCCAGCAGATTCCGATGCTGCTGCTGCTGCTGCTGTACGGACACGCACGCACGCGCACGCACATGTACACGCACACGTAGACACACGCACGCACGCACCCATGGCTCGACAGCCAGCAGATTCCGATGAATGCTGCTGCTGTACGGACACGCACACACGCACGCACGCACGCACGCACGCATGGCTCGACAGCCAGCAGATTCCGGTGCTGCTGCTACTGCTGCTGCACGGACACGCACGCACGCACGCGCATGCACATGTACATGCACACGTACACGCACGCACGCACGCACGCACGGCTCGACAGCTAGCAGATTCCGATGCTGCTGCTGCTGCTGTACGGACACGCACGAACGCGCACAAGCACAAGCACGCACGCGCACACACACGCACACACGCGCACACACACGCACGCACGCACACTGGATTCGCAGCAGGGTGCCAGGCCCAGGCGAGCCAACGCATTGCCACGATTCGAACTTACGAATACCCTTATAGTAATAGGGTCATCGTTACGTAACCCCAAGTCCAAATCTAACCCAGAGACGATCCCAACGGGGACTCCCGTGCCCTGGGAAGCGACGACCTGTCACCGCAAGGACAGGGGGTAAGTGCCCGCCCCCCGTCATTGAGGGAGGCGTGACAAACAGCGGGGGGGGGGGTATGATGTAAACCGAGGCTGACATCAAAGCCCTTATGTAATATAAGCGCTGCCCTCCCCTCGCGCACCACGCCACAAGCCAGATACGCTCGGGGTGATCTAAATCTGGGGTTCACGTGCGACCGCGCCCACAGGCACTTGGAGCGTTTCAATCAAATATAATGCTAAATAAATACGAAATCTATTTACTACCAAAGTCTTAATGTTTCTATACTCTCTTTCACCTATTATTGCCTACAATTTCCTGCAAATGCCGTCCAAATGCTCATCTGCAACAAACGCTGTCTGCCGCTGCACACTGACACATAAATATATAGTTATGTATGTCTATATATTTATGTGTCAGTGTGCAGCGGCAGCCATGGCGCCATTGGCGGCAGCCAGCGTTTGTTGCAGATGAGCATTTGGACGGCATTTACAGGAAATTGTCGGCAATAATAGGTGAAAGAGAGTAGAGAAACATACAGACTTTGGTAGTAAATAGATTTCGTATTTATTTAGCATTGTATTTTATTGAAACGCTCCAAGTGCCAGTGACCCCGCCTGCACTCGTTCTTACGTCTTCTGATCGCAATAGGGGGGTGATGAAGGTATCATCGGGGACCCCGCTGACAACCGCTAGCAGTGTGTGCGTGTTACGTAATTAAAACCAATGTTCACGAACATTCACCTCTCTTGTCTACCCCCCGTATCGTCATCGTCGTCATCGTCATCATCATCATCGTCGTCGTCATCATCATCGTCGTCGTCGTCGTCGTCATCATCATTTTCACCAACCACCTACTGCCAGATCGTTAAAGGTCATAACCCACACGTCCCACCGGCATCTTACATTTAAGGGTACCGATGGTTTTACAAAGGAAAAACGTTCAAAATTCGTGAACCGGTGCTAGTTTCGTGGCGTTATGGGGCCAAGTTTTGTAACCTGAGTAATTAACTTAATTGAGTAATAAGTAATAACCCTAGCGAGGAAATACGCTTCTTATTGCTTCAAGCAATAAACACGAAGAACGCTATTGGCATAATTTCGTTCCAATGAATATCAGCTTCATTCATTTCGGGGCGACTTCCATTTATCAGACGCCATTTTATTAATTCTATTCTAAATCTAGAGATATCACTGGCTATCACCGCGGACTCCGCAGGTGGCTACGGCGCTGGCAGACATTGAACCTGACGTAAGTTTACTGCGTAGCTACGCAACTGCGCACCACTAACTACGCATCAACAACGCGATATTAAAAACACCGACCTGAAACCCCATCAGGCCAAATCCGTCCGCAGCTTCTCGTCGCGCGAGTTATTCTCGCAATTTCCACTCGCAGCCGCATTCTCGAACTGTCGGCGTTGCATATAAGTTTGCCTCGCAATCACGTACACATGAGCCCAGCGCAGCGACTCTATGGTTCACAGACTAGCACTTCTCGAACAAGTATCTTATATTAGTCTCGGCGACTAGCTAAGGGGCTTCAGTACGGCTTTAATCACATCGCCAGCATCCACTCCCTGCTGCTGCTCGCTGTTCCCGCACATACCGTACATACTAGAAGCTTCTACAATATACACGTGTACGTGTGATTATATCAAGAGCTTATAATACCTTATAAGGTATTATAAGTTCTTGATTATATGCATATGCTTCCATACTATCCACTTACATACTCTATACGCTTCCATACTGTGCCCTTCCATAGATATGTTATCATACTATACATTTACTCAACGCTTTCATATGATACGCTTCCATACTGTGCGCTTCAATACTATATAGACAATAATAAACGCCTTAGGCTTTCATACGTTTCCTTTCTCACAGAGATTTATGAAAGTCAACTGAGATTCGCCTGTGCGCGTGAAGCTGCCCGGTGTACATGTACGGATAGCTGCAACAGCTAGAGTTAGGCAGCCAGAGTTGCAGGGTATCACTATCAGACACAGATACGCGACACAACTAATATAATGGCCGGCGAGTATAAATACACGGCGCGATAGACGGGGGATCGATATTAATCATATATATTGTGTTGCAGGCAGGTAAGTGCCAAGTGTTATGTCGCATGTGGGTCGCACCTACAATGTTGCCAAAGCGAAAACATCACGCGGGTATCACTGCCAAGCATCACTCACTCAATCACACACTCTCTCTCCACACCCTCATCCCACCCCTTCCCTCGCTATCTC
>NW_014577963.1:37461-40275 GCF_000485595.1 Priapulus caudatus
CACGCACGCACGCACGCACGCACGCACGCACGCACGCACGCACGCACGCACGCAGGCAGACGCGCGCGTTGTTGTTTACGCTCTGCTAACAGATAATAGATCGATGATAATTTTAAAACCAACAACGCACACGCTCGCGCGTCGCGTGTGCACGCAATTGTTCAACCATCGCACGCGACAGTGAGCAACCGTTAACGGCACCCACATCTTTCCACCGCTTCTTCTTCTTCTTCTTCTTCTTCTTCTTCCTTCTTCCTTCTTCCTTCATTCCTTCTTCTTCTTTCCTTCGTTCCTTCCTCTTCTTCATCTTCTTCCCCCATTCCAATCGAGCCGCCCTGCCTCCCCTCCCACAGCGCCGCCGTTCTCTCCCACCATGCCGCCATCCTCTCCCTTCTCCCACCTCATAAGCCTGCGCTGCCCTCACCCTCCTCCTTTTTCATCCCCCAAACACCGCGTCGCCTCGCACTGTATTAATCTCCATTCTCCTTTCCATTTTCTTCCTCCACCATATACTGACGACGACAGTCAGTCCCACGATCGCGTACTCTACTGCCTCGGCGCTGCTCTTCCTACACACGCGTGCACTGCGTGAGAAGCGCCGCTTCGATATAAGCTACGCGACGACTATGCAGGGTATACGTGGATGTTTTCGCCTCGGTGCTGGCTGCATCGCGCATCGCCTTGCTGGAACGTTGGCACGCGCCGTTGGCCACTCTCGCGGTTTTGCGGTGGGCACGAATCCAACCATCGCTGCCTATCAGCATTCCTGCCTGCCTGCATGCCTGCCTGCTTGCCTGCCTGACTGCCTGCCTGCCTGACTGCCTGCCTACTGCCTGCCTGCCTGACTGCCGGCATGCTTGCCTGCCAGCATGCCTGCCTGCCTGCCTGCCTGCATGGCTGCCTGCCTGCCTGCCAGCCTGCCTGCCTGCCTGCCTGTCTGTTTGTCGCTCTACCAGTCTGACTGCCTGCTGGCGTATTGCTACACCACCGCACGCACGCAGAAAAACGCACGCACAAACGCGCACGCGCTCTCTCCCAGGAGGTAATAAATAGCAAGCACAGCGGGGATGATGGATGCATCACGTGAGCCGGCCGGCGGGTGCTGGCTGGCTGGCTCGGGGGATATATTGTCGATGACGATGGAAGCCGGTTCTCACGTCGCAAGACATCCGTGTGTGCGTGCGTGCGTTCGTGCGTGGCGTGCGCGTGGACTCGGCGCGCCGCCGTGCGTGTGCGTAGTGCTTGGTGCGCGGCGTGTGTGTGTCCGTGTGTGTCCGCGCGCAGTGTGTGTGTGTGCTGTGTGTGTGTGTGTGTGTGTGTGTGTGTGTGTGTGCGTGCGTGCGTGGCGTGGCGTGCGCGTGGTGCGCGCGTGCGCCGCGTGACGTGCGTCGTGCGTGCGTGGGCGTGGGTGTGTGTGTGTGCGCGGCGCGGCCGAGTGCTGTGGCGGCGTGCGGTGGCGATTGCAAAGCGCTTAGCTGAAGCCCTGCTTTTATGTGATGTTTCTAGATTCTCGCGCAACAAACAACGTCCGCCATCTACGTGGCTTATTACACACGCAGACGCACACGCACGCACCACTCACACGCACGCAACGCACTGCACACCCGCGAGCGCACGCACGCACGCCCGCACGCACGCACGCACGCACCCCCCTACGGCCCCCCACACCACACACCTTTCTCTTTCTTTCGGCGCTCTTCGTTCCGTTCTCTCTCTCGCTCTCTCTTTCGCTTATCTATCTCTTTATTCACATTCATCTCTTTCCTTTCCTCTCGCCTTCCTCCATCAATATTTCCGTTTCTCCTCTCTCTCTCTCATCTCTCTAGTCTCACTCTCTCCTCTCTCGTCTCATCTCTCTCTCTCTCTGCTCTTTCAAGTATTTCTCCGCCTTTCTTTATCATATCTGTCTGCCGCTCCTTTCCCGCTCCTCCCTATTTGTAGAGTTCTACCCACTTTCTCCCTCTCTCATCTCAACTCTCGTGGCATGCTGTACGAAAGATCTCATTTAAAGGGCGGCCGCTGAGGCGAGATGCCATCACGCTAATACTCGCAGACCCCAACGAACTCAGCCTACTGTATCTACTATATATATATATATAGGAGTTAATAAGACAATTATTAACTAAAATTAACTAAAAATTAAGCGTAAAAATTAACAAATTAAATTGTCTTTATTAATCCTGATATATATATATATATAATATATATATTAGGCTAAATCCTGCACCGTGGAGCGCAAGAGAGTGCAGTGCAGTGACCGCTGTCGAATAGCCAACATCCGATTGATTATGTGATGGTTATTGATGATATTCAGTTTTTTTAGCGAGAGCGCTTTTCTTCGTTGATAGCTGGCAGTGAGAGACGGCCAGTTGCAAGACAATCAACAATCAAACACACACACAACACACACAACAACACCACCCACACGACACTCACGAGCCGCATGTTCACGCCACAGCACCGACGCACGCACGCGACGCAACGCACGCACCCCCACGCACGGTGCACGCACGCACGCTACGCACGCCGACGCACGCTGCTCGGACGCACGCATGCACAACACAGCAAACATGCACGTGCGCGCCGCGCAACAGACGCACAGCGTGCACAAGCAGGATATGCCGATGTAGATCGCAGCCAGTCTCCAGGCCGCCTCGCAGGAAACCGCAGTTTATCGATCGAGCATGTGCGAACCTCTCTCGCGCTTGTTTTCGTGTTTTTCGTGTTTTCGAGATTCGTGGCGCCGAGTGAGCGAGGCGAGAGCCCGAACCGGCTGCTACCGACTGCTGGCTGCTTGGGCATGGGTTCGGCGGG
>NW_014577963.1:40300-48089 GCF_000485595.1 Priapulus caudatus
CCTAATGTGGCGCGTAGTCACTGTGCTCCCGCCTCATTCCTTTGATGGTCCGGTTCCGATGCCTGTGATGATGAGGTTTTATGTCTGCGCACACTACACACCACCGCACGCACGCACGAACGCACGCAACGCTTCACCGCACGCACGCACACACTACACAACACACTACTACACACACACACAACGTCGTACACACGACACGCACAACACCAAACACACTCACATGGCCAACACACTACCACATCTCTACGCCGCGCTGCGCACACTACACAGCGATGCACCGCCGCGCGCACGACCAGCACGCGTCGCACACACACACATCGCCACGCACGCACGCACCTATATAATACATACATACATACATTACATTACATACATAATACATTACATACATACATACATTCTACTACATACATACATACATACATACATACATCATACATACATACGAATACATAGCATAGCATAACATAATTACATACATACTAATACATTACACTACATACATACCACACACACATACAACACTACATACATACATACATCCATACATACATACATTACATAACATACATACATTAATTACCATACATACATACATACATAGCATACATACATACACTACAGATACATACATACATACATACTACATACATATGCATACATACATACATTTTACATACATACATACTACATTACATACATACATTACATACACTACATAAACATACATAATACAAATGTGACCACATACATACATACATACAATGACACAAATACTACCATACATACATACACACAACACACACACACACACACACACACACACACACAACACACTACACACACACACACACACACACACACACACCACACAAACAACAACACACACACACACACACACACACACGCACACACACACACCACACACATACATCACATACAAGTAACAGGTTTAGCCGCTAGCGATGCGGCTGATATCTGATTTCTGTGCTCGCCCACAACAAGCAGCTGTTTCAGTGCGCCCGCCGTGGCCGCCGCATGTCCCCAAGCTTATCGCTCCTGCCGCTCCGTCACACTCACGGCTAGCGGAGGCATTTAGCTGGCCCGTCAGCGAGGTACGTGAGAAGGTGACTTTCCGCGACAGTCCAGCCCCAACGAACCGCATCTCTTTATATAATAAAGCTTTTCTTAAGTATTCCTCGCCATTCATATTGCGTTAGGCCAGACAATAAATGAATACCCCCCCCCACACCCACTCAGGTACTACCGTACCTGGCCCCTCACCTGGGCCCCTCGCGCAAACGCGTTTGCTGAGGTGAATGGTTATTATTATACGCGATTCGCAGCCGCAAGGCTAACTACATGTCTCTCTCTCTCTCTCTTCTCCTCTCTTATCATATACGTCTCCCGAGATTGACAGCCCTCACATCCGCCGACCGGGTAACATATAACGCATCTGGCCGCCGGGGTCAACAGCTTGTAAGACGGGTACGCCCACACACTAACGGTGTTTCTATTATACCCAATCCCGTTATAAATATAGGGTGTAATATCAGATTGTGAATAATATCATTATAATATTTCACTCCTGGTTAATATGTTATATATATTGCGGCGCGCTTGTGAAAAACCAATGGTCATGGTGTACGCCAGCCTGTGTGTGTGTGTGTGTGTGTGTGTGTGTGTGTGTGTGTGTGTGTGTGTGTGTTGGGTGTGTGTGTGTGTGTGTGTATTGCTGTAAGTGTGCTAAACAGAATGGCGGATTTATTTCGATTCATTTGCGAGTTGATTGAAAACGTGAACTTGGGTCAGAGCCGTGGCAAGTATCTGGGTTTAGCAACAACAACTAGTTGTAATTTTAGCGAGCCGTTTGACGCTGCTAAAAGAGTAGAGAGAGAGGGATCGAGATGAGAGAGTGGGAGAGAGAGAGAGAGAGAAGGCAAAGAGGGAGAGGAGAGACGAGAGAGAGAGGAGAGGGAGAGAGGAGAGGAGGAGAGATGAGAGCGGAGAGGAGGAGAGAGTATGAAAACGAAAGATGAGATGACGAGGACTGAGAGAGAGAGAGAAGAGAGGAATGAGAGATGAAAAACGAAAGATGAGAGAGATGATGGAGGACTCGAGAGACCGAGAGTGTTCCCTGAGGTCAGATTGGAGAATTCTTCGAGAGGAGGAGAGAGAGACGGAGGACAGAGAGAAGCTGACCGGATGCGAGAGAGAGTGATGACGATGAGAGTAGAGAGAGAGAGAGAGAGAGAGAGGATGAGGAAGAGAGAGAGAGAGAGAGAGAGAGAGAGATGGAGAGACGGGGGAGGGAGAGAGAGGAAGAGCGTAAGATAGATAGATCCTTCCAGCTTTTCTCCCAAAGCAGACACATCAACAGTACCTGACATACCGGTGGCGCCTTGCTCGTGCAAGCGCAGTATATACAGCTTGTAGTTGTCTAGAGTAATGTACCGGCAAAACACGCCAACGCGGCCAAGCGCATAATTACTGTATCGATCAGAAAAAAAAACGCATCCGTATGCAAAGTGTTTATTTATTAACGAGTGAACATTGAACGGGCGAACTGCCGAATAATAATAGTTAGCACACCAGCAGCACGGAGCATGAGCGGATAAGTAAGAAAGCAGCCATTTGGCATAACGCCACCGTAACGTCGATGCCGCAAAAACACGTCGCACATAAACGAGATGAAAATCTGAGCAAGGCGCGCGCGGACGAAAAACGAAGGCCCATCGCAATCGGGCAGCTTAATTTTAGAAACCTCGTTCCACGCAAAACAGCGTAGGTTCTTAACTCGTATGTGTGTGCGGCGCGGGTTATGTGGTGTGTGTGTGGTGTGTGTGTGTGGTGTGTGTTGTGTGATGTGTGGTGTGTGTTGTGTGTCGTATGTGTGTGACCCCTGTGTGAACTGGTTGTTGTGGTGTGTGGTGTGTGTGTGTTGTGTGTGTGTGTTGACCCCTGTGTGTGTGTGTGAGGGGAGCGATGTCTGGGGCGCAATTAAAGTTCCTTACAATTACCTCTTATTCATTTGGCACGGGCGGGCATACATCGCAATGACTCACTCAGTCGAAAGTAAGCTAACTAACACAACAATGGCATCGAGTAGATCAGGCTGCGATGCGCTGGCCAGCGCAATCGACACTGTCACGGCCCCCTTTCGCTGCCCTTTGCTCTCTTGCCCCACCATTTCTCCCTTCTCACCTTTCCCTCCCCTCCCTCCCTTCTTCGCTTCCGCTTTTGTTCTCCACCCCCTCCCTCTTTCTGCTTCGTCCGCCCCATCTCTCTCTCTGCTTTCGCCCGCACCATTTCCCTCCCTCTCTGTCTTCGCCCGCCACCATCCCTCCCTCTCTGCTTCGCCCGCACCATCCCTCCCTCTCTGCCTTTCGTCGCCCCATCCACTACCTTCTCTGCTTCGCCCGCGCAGCATCCCCTCCCTCTACGTGCTTCGGCCCGGCCACCATTCCCTCCCTCTCTGCTTCGGCCCGCTCCACCAATCCCTTGCCTCTCTGCTTCGCCCGCACATCCCTCTCCTCGTCTGCTTCGCCTCGCCACCATCCCTCCCTCTCTGCTTACTTCGTCCGCACCATCCCCTCCCTCTCTGCTTTCGCGTCCCACCAATCCCCTCCCTCTGCTGCTTCGCCCGGCACCATGTCCCTCCTCTCTGTTGTCGCCCGCACCATCCCCTCCCTTCTCTAGCTTCGGTCCGCCCCATCCCCTCCCTCTCTGCTTGCGCCCGCACCAATCCCCTCCCTCTCTTGCTTCTACCGTCCCGCATCACACGTCCTCCCTCTCTTGACTTCTCCCGCACCAATCCCTCCCTCTCTTGCTTCGCCCGCACGCATCCCTCCCTCTCTCTGCTTTCGTCCGCCCATCCCCTCCCTCTCTGCTTCGCCCGCCACCATCCGCCTCCCTCTCCTGCTTTCGTCCGCCACCACCCCCTCCCTCCTGCCTTTCTCCCGCACCATCCCCTTCCCTCTCTGCTTCGCCCGCACCATCCCTCCCTCTCTGCTTCTCCCCGCCACCTCCCTCCCTCTCTGCCTTCGCCCGCCACCATCCGCCTCCCTCTCTGCTTCATCCGCCCCTCCCTCCCTATTTCGCGTGATCCTCCCTCCTTATTTCTACTGCCCCTCCCTCTCTATTTCTCCTGCCCCATCTCCTCCCTCCCCGCATCACCCGCCCCTCCATTCATTCCTGCTCCGCTCCACCTTTTCCTCACTTCATCGCCTCCAACTAACAATACTGTCGTGTGAGTGACTAGCAATAGCGAGGTGTAAAACACATCGGTGCAGCAAGGGGCGATAGATGCATCACCTTGTATACCGGGCCGCATACCTATACTGCCTACAGCTATTGCTGCTGCTGTTGCTGTTGCTGCGTTGTACTTATTGTCACCGACTCAATGTCGCTGGCAAGAGTTAGAAATGTGCTGCTAATCTCGGCGAGTATATAGATAGCCTGCTGCTACCGAACGTCGTCTGCTACTGTATATATATCGTCTGCTGTCGTATGTCGTGTGTTACTGTATATATGATCTGCTGTCGTATGTCCTATGCTGCCGTATGTCCTATGCTGTCGTATGTCCTATGCTGCCGTATGTCCTATGCTGTCGTATGTCCTATGCTGCCGTATGTCCTATGCTGTCGTATGTCCTATGCTGTCGTATGTCCTATGCTGCCGTATGTCCTATGCTGTCGTATGTCCTATGCTGCCGTATGTCCTATGCTGTCGTATGTCCTATTCTGTCGTATATCGTCTGCTGTCGTATGTCCTATGCTGCCGTATATCGTCTGCTGGCGTATGTCCTATTCTGTCGTATGGCCTATTCTGTCGTATGTCCAATGCTGTCGTATATCGTCTGCTGTCGTATGTCCTGTGCTGTCGTATATCGTCTGCTGTCGTATGTCCAATGCTGTCGTATGTCCTATGCTGTCGTATGTCCAATGCTGTCGTATATCGTCTGCTGTCGTATATCCTATGCTGTCGTATATCGTCTGCTGTCGTATGTCCTATGCTGTCGTATGTCCTATGCTGTCGTATGTCCTGTGCTGTCGTATGTCCAATGCTGTCGTATATCGTCTGCTGTCGTATATCGTCTGCTGTCGTATATCGTCTGCTGTCGTATATCGTCTGCTGTCGTATATCGTCTGTTACCATATGTCCTGTTACTGAATATCGTCTGTGACCGTATGCCGTCTGTGACCGTAAGTCGTGTGTTACTGTATATCGTCTGTTACAGTATGTCCTATGTTACCGTATGTCGTATATGTTACCGTATGCCGTCTGACATCGTATGCCCTATGTTACCGTATGCCGTCTGGCATCGTATGCCCTATGTTACCGTATGTCGTCTGATACCAGCCATGGATAAATATAGAATATGGCTCAAGAAACCACACGGCTGATACTCAACGACCTACCGAGTCGGTTTACAGGCTGCTATATAGCGCATTTCATCGCTATATATACGTTATCAATAGCTAATAAACACCTATTATATAAGTATATTTATTAGCTATTGACGTCATCAACATGCTGCAATGTCGCGTGCGAATTACTGCGTTCCGTCGGGTTGCAGATTACCGAGTTCACGCACGCACGCACGCACGCACGCACCCGCACACGCACACGCAAACTCGCGACGGAATACATCGTGAGAATTGATGAGCGATTTAGCAGACGCCTCCCGCGACGACGTCGTGCAGACACGCGTTGATTAACGCGAAATCGAATTATCCCGAGTTCCCTCAGGTTGTGGGTTACCTGGTTGCACGCACGCACGCACGCGCACGCAGGCGCACACGTGCACGCACACACGCGCACGCGCACGCACACGCGCCGCACTCGCACTCGCACGCGCACACGCGCACGCACACACGCCGCACTCGCACGCGCACGCACACGCGCCGCACAGGCACTCGCACGCGCACGCACACACGCCGCACTCGCACGCGCACGCACACGCACATACGCCGCACTCGCACACGCGCACGCGCACGCACACACGCCGCACTCGCACGCGCACGCGCACGCACATACGCCGCACTCGCACGCGCAAGTACGCGCCAGCGCTCGTTGACTCAGAACGATATCATGTGATTGGTTTAACCCCCTCCTCACCCATGCACACACGCACGCACGCACACACACGCAACACACGCACACGCACGCACGTACACACAACACACGCACGCACGTACACACGCACGCACGCGCGCGCACACACACACACACACACACACTCATACACACACACACGCACACGCACGCACGCACACACACATACACACACACACACACACGCACGCACGCACACGCACACACACGCACACACAAACACCCCCGGGAGTCTCTGCGGTGTAAAAAATGTTTACGCTTCGGGATGGCTGCCTGTGTTTAATATTCCGCGCAGCACCACGGCCACATGGAACAGAGGCAATGTTAAAACCGAAAATTTGATGCCGCCTTGACATAGTTCTAGTTTTCAGTGACTGCACCTGTAATGCGAACGTACGTATACATAAGTTCAGAGCGTGTTTATACGTTCCTGGAACATTTATAGCTAAATATTCGCACAGGCACCACCCACCCCTCCATCTCCCGTTCTCCTTCCCTTTCTGCTACTTCCCTGCGTGCTTGCGCGTATGGCGGCAGCGGTTTAACTTTCGGTTTTCCTCGATGCTTCCTCCAGGGTTCCGCAAAAACATGTTTACGGCATTGCGAGCACACGAGCGGCAGTCTGGAGCGGACGGTTCCCGTGCCGTGCGGTTCGGGGGGAGAGTTCCTGTATTGCTCGCAGTTCTGCGACAATGACGCTGTGCTGGCCGGCGGCAGCGGCACCAACAGCGTGCAGGCTATCAACAGCAGGACCGGCCAGGTGGGGGCGCCACCGCGTCCGCGAGTTCCTGTCGAGGTTTTTAACGAGCCGATTTCGATTCTAAAGCATCCTTCTCTGCTAACCATCGGTCAGATTCGGGGGGGGGGGTCAAAGTGCATCGAATCAGGTCAAAGGTTAGTGTGCTCGGCAGTTTTGTGAGTGGTGTCATCATAGTCATGCGACCCTTACTTAACAGGATGCGTTTTTCTTTCTCTCGCTCTCCTTCTCCCGCAGTGCCTCGGCGACGTGAAGTTTTCGAAGCCCGTTCAGGCGATGGACAGCACGCAGGGTGGACGCTGCTTCGCGGCCGGAGGCATGGACGAACATCTCAAGATCGGCTATCTGCAGTGACCGGTGGCACCGCATGCAGACTGACCACACAGTATGACCGCAGCTCGCGCCGTCTGCTAGGGAGTAGACCACCGCCGCTACACACGCATTGCCAATGTTGCGTGCGCGTGTGTGCGTGTATATATACATATAGTTGGAAGTTTCCCAGCTTCCATATCGGGCCCACATGCCCCTGAAAGCATGCGTGCCAAGTATTGCGCGGCCCCCAGATCTGCAGGGCATTCTTGGACGTCCACGAGCCCGTCAGCATCTTGTAACCCTGGCAACGAGAGAGAGAGAGAGAGAGGAACGAGGTGTGAGGTTCGAGGCGAGGCGCAAGCGGAGATGTAAGCGGCTAGCGGGTTAAACGTGGTCAACAACACGACACGACGCATCCTTCCAGTGCGCATGCTTGCATTAACTAAAAACTTGAAAAATGTTCCCACTAAGCCACAAATGCGCAATAGAGTTGAGAATTTTGAAACCGCATCATCATTCGCAGTTATGGGGCCGGTTTCACGAAGCGTACTTAACTTAAGTATAATTAAATCACTAATCATACTTAACTTCCCGTAATTA
>NW_014577963.1:48099-52552 GCF_000485595.1 Priapulus caudatus
TCCCGGAGAATTACGAGATGACAATAACACTACCGTACAACAGAGGGAGGGGGTAGTGATGGCGGGCGAGGGGGCATTCTCGCACCCGCCGTGTAAATAAAATAGGAGTAGATTGGATGACACGACACCGGAGAACTACTTCCCGCGGCGCGTTCGCTACCGAGCGGTAAACAGGCGAGTTGTTAACAGAGCGCGTTGACGTCAGTCGACGTCACGACTACGGCATTCGGTGTCGGCGGTGGACGGCGGGGGGCAAGAACGCTCCCTCACCGGCTACCAGCTTGCCAAGCTGCTGCGACCCGCTCATTGTCATTGTCATGACGCAGTCAGTTGATGTTGAATGAGGAAAGTGGAATGTTATGATCACGATACATAAGTACGATGCTAGATATTTTTAGCAATCCATCTGTTCCCTCTCTCGATCTCCCCCTCCCCGCGAACAAGATTGTCCCTTCTACTTCGCCTCCGCGATACCGTATTCAATCGACAAACGCGTGACGTCAGCGCAGCATCGAATACAACCAATCAGAGTGCATTTTGGTGGAGATTAGAATGCGTGAATGAACAATGCGGCGTGCCGTCACTGCTGTGTTGTGTTCACAGCTGCTCGCCTGCTACGGTCATCTATATCTACAAGAACTGCTACTGCTACAAGAACCAACTCCGCTGCCTTTCCGCCTGTATATCTGCTATGTATTCCGCCGTTTATTGGCCTAGCATGCCAAAAATCGCCACACTGTTGGGTGACCAGCAATAGGGGCGCTTAAGCACATTTAGATCATAGCTAGAGCAAAATATTATATAGAAATAGGATACTTGATTTCAGTGTATGCATTGTAACAATAGGTTGCGCCGGTGAGGGCGGGGTCGCCACAGCATATATATAACACATATAACACGTGTACAGCAGTAACACATGTGACATGATACCAAATAAAAGAAACGCTATAATTGTAATTGGCTCATACCCTTCACATGTAAGTTCTACTGACAAATCACAGTAAATGTATGTGAATAAGACGGCATTCTTTACATTCAAACCCTTTGCTGGAAAGAGAATATCAAGAGAGAGAGAGAGAGAGAGAGAGAGAGAGAGAGAGAGAGAGAGAGAGAGAGAGATCGAGTGAGAGATCGAGTGAGTGATCAAGTGAGTGCGTGAGTGAGTGATCGAGTGAGTGCGTGAGTGCGTGAGCCAAGGTACGGAGAGCTGGGTAGGAGCGGAGGGAGGGAGGGGAGATGGAGCAAAGGATAAGATCCTCTCGCACTCAACTAGAGAGGCAAGGCGGCACTATATTGACCAATCCAACCGGCTTATCTCTACTGAACAGCAAACGCCACGTTACCATGTTACCCACGTACCATTCAGCATGTTACCCCCGCTCTCTGCCATATTAGCGAAGTCTCGCACGACCGAGAGCTGTGCGCATGTCTGAACACCACAGACACACACGCGCGCGCGCGCACGCACACGTACACAAACACGCACACGTACACGCATGCGCGCACACGTGTACATGCACACTCACACACACATGCCCGGACACATGCGCCCTACAAGCCTACGCATGTGACTCTTAAATACGTACTTTCGGCAGTCTATATTCGATCTGTAGTGCGAGTGCTGTACGTTCTAGAACAACAGCCTTGCGAAACTGAGTAAACACTCGAGTATTACCTATACTAGCAGTGCGCGCGTGTGTGCGTGTGCGCGTGTGCGTGTGCGTGCAGCAGCACAATGTACAGCACGATACAAGTGTCTAGACATCATTTCATGATCATTTCTATATAATATCTTCTTCTCTTCTTCTTGAGTCATCCAATATAATATCAAGAGTCCATAATCGAATAGAATAGACTATATATAATATAGATATACTAGATATAGAATAGACTAAACGCGTCATATATATATATATAACATGTGACACTACTAGTACTATCAGTGGAAAAAAGAAAACTGCGTATCCAAGGTGCAATCTTATTTGTTCGAAATGCACTTATCTACGGAGACAGGGATATGTCAGGGGGCAGACAGCGGAAGGGGGAGACGAATGCTTGCGTCGTCGGTACACGCACTAGTCACATGCACACGGGGTTTATCTGCCCACCTTTCGCAATCTCACGGTTCCCTACCGGTTTCACACGAATCATGACAGTCCTACTGTTTGTTCTCGTTTTTGTTGCACTGCAGGCTCAGAGCTGGGCGGGGATAGACACAGCTGAGCACGGCTACAGCTAGCTCTAGTACTATTATATAGTATAGTATATTTATACAGTATTATAGTATTATTATCTTACTCCTGATTATATTATATAGCCCGCGTACAGTTGCCGCAGGCTACCGCTGTTGCGGCAACACTACGCGGGCTATAGTACTAGAGCTAGGCTACAGCTATGTGTGGTCGAACCTCCGAAACTAGAACTATGTGCACACGAAACCGCTCTGCCATCGATCTAAACAACTCGGCAGCGCAAATACGATACGAGGGCGGTTTACTTATGACCACGCGATTCGGAATGCGAAATCAACACGCAGGGTCCACACAGTAGGTACACCGTCGGGCGGTGTCGTACGCACGACAGAGATATATCAATGTTTTAAGTACCAGCCGCACATTTGGGAGCGTGGGCGTGGGGGGAATGGGGATAATGCGGATAATCCTAGACGATTCGTTTAAGAATTTAATGCAATTAATGGTCTGCGAATTCGAACGGTCTAGGAATATAAAGTGCAGCCGTGTAAACCGCAGGCGTGCCTGTCTGTGACTGTTCATACGTACGTGGCCGGCACTCAGGCACGCATTCGTGCCATACGCACATGCAATCACCCACGTATCTCAATCGCGGAACGTATATACACAGATGCGAAACGCCAACAACGTAAAAACCTCTTAGAAAATACGTCTACAAATGTGGGTATTATTATACTGCCATCGCATAGTGCGGCACGCGCCACGTATAGTCACGAAAACATGTACTTTTCATGGCCGACCTAGCCAGCATAGTTGCCATATGGTGTTCCATATGAAGCGCCTGCAACGGCGCATTCGATACAGGAACGAGTCAATTCGCAAGCTGGTACATAAAACGGGAGGGAATTCTCCACCCATCACGTATAGCTACCATTCCACTCTTAGAATGCAAATACGTACGCAAACAGTGCTCGTCGACTACACGCTTACAGGGTGCGAAATTAACGGGAGTCCGGAGTCAAATACTACCTGATTCACTGTCGGACTCCCTGATTTGACATATGAAGGAGGCCGTGTGACTCCCTCTCTTTTTGATGGTACGGACTCCCTTTGTTCGAAAGTTAATTTCTACCCCTGCCGCTTATCATGCGAACTTTAAATTAGTGGGAGAGTGGGCAAGTAGGACCGCCAACGAAACGGCAACGAGGAATAGAAGTTAGGCTGTGTACTCACTCGACGTCATCTGTGCGTTGGCCGTCGTTTCCGTCTTGCAAAATTAAAAAGGTACAAAAATAAGCGCGTGTCGACTTTTATAGAATACGACCGTATGTTGTGCGTATAAGCAGAGAGCGCTGTTTTTACAAGCCTTGGGCTGTTCCCGTGTTGTATTCTAGTTGCTGCGACACTGTCGAGTCAACAAGCGCCGGCCGCACACAGCGCCGCATATATATGCTCCGGATCTCATTTAGCGTATCATTGCGCGCAATGTTGTTGTTGGGCAGCACGCGATAGATCTATACGCAGACAGGGGGTGATAGCGAGAGAGCGAGCAAGAGAGAGAGAGAGAGAGAGAGAGAGAGAGAGAAACATTATTTACGCGTTAACTTTATTTATTTATTAGACAAGGGGAGAGAGGTGGGAAAGGCCGGGAAAGAAAAGAGAGAGGGGTGGGCGAGAGAGAAAAACGAAGGCCATCGCAATCGGCAGTAGATTTTAGAAACCTCTCCACCCAAAACAGCGTAGGGTTCTGTGAGCGTGGACGTCGTATGTGTGTGTCCGCGCGCGCGTATGTGTGTGTGTGTGTGTGTGTGTGTGTGTGTGTGTGTGTGTGTGTGTGTGTGTGTGAGGGGAGGCGATGTCTGGGGCGCAATTAAAGTTCTTAACAATTACCTCTTATTCATTTGGCACGGGCGGGCATACATCGCAATGACTCACTCAGTCGACAAGTAGCTAACTAACCAACAACAAGGCCGTGATAGATCGGCTGCGATGCGTGGCAGCGCAATCGACACGTCACGCCCCCCTCGCTGCCTGCTCCCCACCATTTCTCCCTTCTCACCTTTCCCTCCCCTCCCCTCCCTCTCCTCCGCTTTGTTCTCCCACCCCCTCCCTCTCTGCTTCGTCCGCCCCATCTCTCTCTCTGCTTCGCCCGCACCATCCCCTCCCTCTCTGCTTCGCCCGCACCATCCCCTCCCTCTCTGCTTCGCCCGCACCATCCCCTCCCTCTCTGCTTCGCCCGCACCATCCCCTCCCTCTCTGCT
>NW_014577963.1:52657-84954 GCF_000485595.1 Priapulus caudatus
CCATATGTCCTGTTACTGTATATCGTCTGTGACCGTATGCCGTCTGTTACCATATGTCCTGTTACTGTATATCGTCTGTGACCGTATGCCGTCTGTTACCATATGTCCTGTTACTGTATATCGTCTGTGACCGTATGCCGTCTGTGACCGCATGTCGTCTGTGACCGTAAGTCGTGTGTTACTGTATGCCGTCTGGCATCGTATGTCCTATGTTACCGTATGTCGTCTGATACCAGCCATGGATAAATATAGAATATGGCTCAAGAAACCACACGGCTGATACTCAACGACCTACCGAGTCGGTTTACAGGCTGCTATATAGCGCATTTCATCGCTATATATACGTTATCAATAGCGAATAAACACCTATTATATAAGTATATTTATTAGCTCTTGACGTCATCAACATGCTGCAATGTCGCGTGCGAATTACTGCGTTCCGTCGGGTTGCAGATTACCGAGTTCACGCACGCACGCACGCACGCACGCACCCGCACACGCACACGCAAACTCGCGACGGAATACATCGTGAGAATTGATGAGCGATTTAGCAGACGCCTCCCGCGACGGCGTCGTGCAGAAACGCGTTGATTAACGCGAAATCGAATTATCCCGAGTTCCCTCAGGTTGTGGGTTACCTGGTTGCACGCACGCACGCACGCGCACGCAGGCGCACACGTGCACGCACACACGCGCACGCGCACGCACACGCGCCGCACTCGCACTCGCACGCGCACACGCGCACGCACACACGCCGCACTCGCACGCGCACGCACACGCGCCGCACAGGCACTCGCACGCGCACGCACACACGCCGCACTCGCACGCGCACGCACACGCACATACGCCGCACTCGCACACGCGCACGCGCACGCACACACGCCGCACTCGCACGCGCACGCGCACGCACATACGCCGCACTCGCACGCGCAAGTACGCGCATACGCGCAAGCACGCAGGGAAGTAGCAGAAAGGGAAGGAGAACGGGAGATGGAGGGGTGGGTGGTGCCTGTGCGAATATTTAGCTATAAATGTTCCAGGAACGTATAAACACGCTCTGAACTTATGTATACGTACGTTCGCATTACAGGTGCAGTCACTGAAAACTAGAACTATGTCAAGGCGGCATCAAATTTTCGGTTTTAACATTGCCTCTGTTCCATGTGGCCGTGGTGCTGCGCGGAATATTAAACACAGGCAGCCATCCCGAAGCGTAAACATTTTTTACACCGCAGAGACTCCCGGGGGTGTTTGTGTGTGCGTGTGTGTGCGTGTGCGTGCGTGCGTGTGTGTGTGTGTGTGTATGTGTGTGTGCGCGTGCGTGCGTGTGCGTGTGTGTGTGTGTGAGTGTGTGTGTGTGTGTGTGTGTGCGTGCGTGCGTGTGTGCATGGGTGAGGAGGGGGTTAAACCAATCACATGATATCGTTCTGAGTCAACGAGCGCTGCGCAATGCCGTAAACATGTTTTTGCGGAACCCTGGAGGAAGCATCGAGGAAAACCGAAAGTTAAACCGCTGCCGCCGCCGCGCAATACTTGGCACGCATGCTTTCAGGGGCATGTGGGCCCGATATGGAAGCTGGGAAACTTCCAACTATATGTATATATATATATATATATACACACGCACACACGCGCACGCAACATTGGCAATGCGTGTGTAGCGGCGGTGGTCTACTCCCTAGCAGACGGCGCGAGCTGCGGTCATACTATGTGGTCAGTCTGCGTGCGGTGCAACCGGTCACTGCAGATAGCCGATCTTGAGATGTTCGTCCATGCCTCCAACCGCGAAGCAGCGTCCACCCTGCGTGCTGTCCATCGCCTGAACGGGCTTCGAAAACTTCACGTCGCCGAGGCACTGCGGGAGAAGGAGAGCGAGAGAAAGAAAAACGCATCCTGTTAAGTAAGGGTCGCACGACTACGATGACACCACTCACAAAACTGAGCACACTAACCTTTGACCTGATTCGATGCACTTTGACCCCTCTCCCCCCCCGAATCTGACCGATGGTTACCAGAGAAGGACCCTTTAAAATCGAAATCGGCTCGTTAAAAACCTCGACAGGAACTCGCGGACGCGGTGGCGCCCCCACCTGGCCGGTCTTGCTGTTGATAGCCTGCACGCTGTTGGTGCCGCTGCCGCCGGCCAGAACAGCGTCATTGTCGCAGAACTGCGAGCAATACAGGAACTCTCCCCCCGAACCGCACGGCACGGGAACCGTCCGCTCCAGACTGCCGCTCGTGTGTTCCCAGATCTGCAGGGCATTCTTGGACGTCCACGAGCCCGTCAGCATCTTGTAACCCTGGCAACGAGAGAGAGAGAGAGAGAGAGGAACGAGGTGTGAGGTTCGAGGTGAGGCGCAAGCGGAGATGTAAGCGGCTAGCGGGTTAAACGTGGTCAACAACACGACACGACGCATCCTTCCAGTGCGCATGCTTGCATTAACTAAAAACTTGAAAAATGTTCCCACTAAGCCACAAATGCGCAAGAGAGTTGAGAATTTTGAAACCGCATCATCATTCGCAGTTATGGTGTATAAATCTAAACATACACCTGAACTTGGACGAATGGAGTGAAGCGACTACAATATAGGCTTCAACTAATAAATAGAGCTGGTAGTATAACAGAAAGATAATGATAGGCCTACGTAACCATAGTGTTGTTTGTAAGTTCAACTCTGCTTAGCAGCCAAAAACCATGCATCGTATCAACCAACGACATCAAAATAAATGTTTCATCCCAACAGGTGGCACCACCTTACAGCCAACAAACGGGCATACTATAAAACGAAGAGTGAATAAAATTAGTGGAGTAAATAATTTGTTTTTAGTCACTTCTGATGCAATAGAATTACTTTGCAACTTAACATAAGGGACATGTTATCGAAAAAAGAAGTGAAGTATGAAAATAACATTGCAGAAAGAAAGAATAAGAGCCGACATGAGAGCACGGCACGTGTTAGCTCTAGTACTATAGGCTACCCTTCGCTCCGCCCTGCGGCGAAGCGAAGAGCTATAGTACTAGAGCACGGCACATGTGTGCACAATTAGTTACCTTTACATCGAGGCTGTCTCCACAGATGTGTGGGCCAGTGATGAGACGCTCCACCCCATCCCGCGTTCTGCTGTCCCACACCTACAGCCAGGGTATTAGCCAGGAATGAGTATTGTGGGAGTGCAGAAAAAATATTTGGGAGTGCAATTTTTGTGTGTCTCAGCCAAGACCGCCGTAGGCATTCACGGGGGGAGGGAGAGTATGAGAGGGGGTTCTCCTTTAAATTTTTTTTTGGCCGTGCAGTTTTAAAACTGACGCGTCCAAATCGCGGCTGCACGGCTCGCTGGTTAATACGTTGCCTACAGCAGACAACAACACGCTGCAGCGTCGCAATCGACCACGTTGTAATGTTACGCAGCATCTGTATCCATAGTGATCAAATTAAGTCGACATAGCTGGTATTCACACAATGCGGTCACACTTCGTTGACATGCGTGTGTCGCCGCCGCCGATGTTTCTAGCATCCCGCATGCCGTTAGCAGCGCCCTCTACCTTCACGCAGTTGTCCCAGCCACCGGTGAGAAAGACGTAGTTGTTCTCGGGGTGGTAGCGCACCGCGAATATGCGCTGGCTGTGGCCCTTGAACGTGTTGTCGGAGTGCTTGACCGGGTGGTAGCCATCGTACTCATGATGCAGCTGCAGAAATGCAAGCGGTCTGCGCTAACGTATGTGTGATGTGGCCAGGGCTCAACAATCAACCTATCTGCCTGAGCGAGACCACGGTCCCTTCCCTATGAATACTGTTGCTAGCTTAATCAAGGTAACCAAGTTTGTATGCGGTGCACGCCGAGTTCTCGCGACCTAGCAGATGTCGTTACTAAGCATTGTTTTTAAAATTGGCTAAAGCTGCATGTTGATCACGCCTCGTGAATAGGTCAGTTGTGATTAAAACAATTGAATCCATTCGAATTTATTAAGTACAGCTTTTCAGATTCAGCGTCAAACACGAGTATCAGGCGCGAGGTGCGGTCGTGTCAACGTCAAAAGCAAACGAGCACCTTATTCGTGTTGGTGTCGTAAATGCGGATGCTCAGATCTTTTCCCGCCGTCGCAAAGCTGAAACCGTCTGCGCTGAAGTCGAGAGCATTAATCTCATTGTTCTTCTCTGCAACAATATGATACAATAGCGTAAACATTTTCAAAATTTTTTTATAGGGGGAGCATACCCCCTAAACACCCCCTAGGTAGGGTGCAAGAATCAGCTGCTTGCTGTCTACAGCACTGTCTACATTCACAGTACTGGCGTCTACGTTGCTGAAAAGCCATAACCGTCAACTCAACACACACGGTTGGTTAGTTGGTTGCTAATTCTAGTTGCTAGTTATTCTCTGTCTCACCGCTAATGATCTCAGCACAGCTTTCGTCGTCAGGCTTGCAGGAAAGGACAACTCCCTTGGCATTGGCAGCATAGAGCAGGTCCTGGCGCTTCGGGTTGTAGCGCAGTGACATCACAGGATAACTCAGGTACAGCGGCTTCTTAAAGGTCTTATCTAACCTACCGGTCTTCGGGTCGTATATCTACAAATACAAAACTAAAGATTATACAAATTTCAATTGTTTTTAATTACGGGCTACGGGTGTCAAGAAAGGACCATAAAAAGTACCATACGGCTCCAATAAAAGGTCATGTTTTAACGGTATTATGCAATAGTTATTATGTGTATCGACGTTCAGTCTCTCAACAGTGTTGGGCTATCAGTGTATCAACACGCTGCCCATCAAGCTTTGTGACATGTGATCATAGTCTCAGCGCTATTACACCTCCCTAATTACATATTATATATATATAGTTTTAAAATATTATAATAAACCGGAAGAGTATGTTGTCTTCATAATATAAAATCCAGCAGTTTAGTCTTGTCTTTGTCTATTTTGCTGATTTAGTCTCAAATAGTTACCTGTATGCAGCCGGATCCCAACCCCACGGCCAGACTGCTGCTGTCATAATTAAACTGGAGGCTGTACACACCCTTGTGTTCTCGTGACACTGAAATCTCATGTCTTACTCCAATAGAAGTGAAATCCACTGACTTGTTCTCGATATCTTTACCAACTTGCAAAGCTGCCTCTAGTCGTCTTCTTGCCATTCCTAGCAATAACAGCATATATCATGTTATTATGATAATACTTATTTAGTTATTATAAATGTACGTAATATAGCACAAGCTATATGTCTTTCAATTGTAGGTGTGTAAGTGTGTGGAACTAGCAGCACTGTCAGTGTCAGTGACATCATCAAATCAATCAATGCAAACGTGTATTCTTGACAATCTATTATCTAATGACTAATTCAACATGCATGGGAACGTATAATCTGTTATTAATCATTATTAACGTTTCAATGTTCACCATGGCCATGGCCATCATCCAATGATCCATGGACATGGCCCAGTCATGGGAATGTGTTAACTTTGTGTTAAATTTTATCACGTACCGGGTACTACCGAAATTTGTGCACATTATTTATTTTGCAAAAATGGTCTCGTACTTATTAAAGGGATACTAGACTCTAAGATTTTACTGCATACAACTGTACTTACTGTATAACAAATCGTCTATACCCACACGTACTTGTTACCAGATACCCAATTTAATTGTTATAAGTAATTATACATCAACGCTATAAAATTTAAATGGCGCCATTGACACCCGCAACCGTGCTGCCACCCTGAAAAAGTTGCGCCTTTCCCAATATATTTTGCACGTTACAGACCGAGGGCTAATCACAAAGATGCAATTATATTTATACCTAAATGCTATTTAACCGAACGATGTTCATTTTAGGACAAATTTATCCATAATATAACTGAAACTATATGTCGTTTATAATATATTACAATACTTTTGCTTTTAAATTAATAAATAAGAAACACCCTCGGTCTGTAGCCCTTGGCTGAAAATTCGTTTTTGCGCAACTTTTCAGATCGTGCGCGTTCAGTGGCGCCACCGTCGTTGTAATCAAACTGTAGACTGTAGCCGTTAGTTTTAAAACATTTTTTAAAAATATTTCTAATGGTGATTGAACCATGAAACTTTTTATATAGCGTAATTTTAACCTAAATTAACTGAAAATAATCCTAAAACCTAAAGAGTACTGAGTAGAGTAAAGGATCCCTTTAATATTATAAATTAAAATTTATATATTAATATTATAATATATACGATATATATTGTAGTAATGCCAAAGACCCTCTACATAATATACTATTAGTAATAGTGTAATAGGGTCTTTGGTAATGCGCAACTTGTGCGAGCGGAGCTGTTGAGTGTTGTCATGGGCAACAAGTATTTTTTGTTTACACGCACTGTGCACTGTGCAGCTGCAGGTGCCTGGCTGAGCCGAGGCTGAGGTGGTTACGCGTTATAAGAAACGCCACTGCAGGTACTGCGACAGACGATATAACGGACCTTTAGCGAGTTATAACATAGGAAGACAATTAAAATATAATATCGACAGTGATCCTGCTGTTTTATGACCACTTAGTACTTACCGACTTAGGCATCCAGTTAAATTTCCCTCGCTACTTTCATTTTGTCAACTTTTGCGCAATGGTTTGTGGGAAGCGATGTACCTAAAGACGCGTTACACTAAATTATTCCAATAAAGTAGTTCGTGTTATTTATTCTATTAAGAATATAGTAATAAAACATAAAAAAGCATAAATGTATAGCTTTATTTCATTATTTGTAAATAATGGTACGTTGGTTGTAAATAACTGGTAAAGTAACTTCTGCATAATACGTGTTAAAACGTAACACGTGGGACACGCGGAACAATATACGCTAGTGACGTCACGTACAGACCTCATTCCTTCTTTCCATGCGGTGGCAGCGATAGGTGAGGTTTGGTTGTTAATTCGGGAAAGTAATTTGCGTATAGTTCAGCGATTTTGTGTTACTAATGAAACCCGTATGCCCCAGTCGTGTAATTTAATTGTCTAGTTTATAATTAACAATAGGAATTTGCTACCAAATATGGGAAAACCGGCAAGTATTACAAGATAAGTCAAACTTACGCTTTACCCGGCCCAAGCCCAAGTGCAAGGCCAAGGATGTAAGACTACACACAGGCACTTGCGACTGGCTGGTCGGTGTTCGATAAATAGCAACCCCGTTCTGCGCCGGCCCGTAGTGTGTATAAGAGTGTATATAAGAGAAGGTATGAAACTAAATTTACCGTAAGTTTGCAGGCGACTTGGAACATGCGTCTCTAGACTAGCTAAATTCCAATAAAAACCGGCACATCACTTACGTAGATACAATAATGTAACCCAACACAAGAGTAGGGTTACAACGCGAGCCTATTTTCTTTGGAGGAGCCTTTGAGTGAATCACTTAGGGGCTCCTCCAAAGAAAAGAATAGGCTCGCGATGTAACCCTACTCTTGTGTTGGGTTACATTATTGTATCTAATCACTTACGTACCTACGGTACCGTACGACCAATCAGATTGCGTTTTTTAAAAGCATCTGGTCGACTTCCGTTTCGCAGTTGGTGAGGTTCACGCTTGTCGCACAGATTTTCTCTCCAAATTGTACTTCTACAGCTTCGTCATGGCACAATGTAATCAGCAATGGAATAAATAAGGCTCCCCGATCGAGGTACGTAAGTGATGTGATGGTTTTTATTGGAATTTAGCTATAGAGACGCATGTTCTAAGTCGCCTGCAAACTTCCGGTAAATTTAGTTTCATCCCTTCTCTCATATACACTGTTATACACACTACGGTAGGCGCAGAACGAGGTTGCTATTTATCGAACCTCGACCAGCCAGTCACAAGTGCCTGTGGTAAGACTAAGACTAAGAGTACTAAGACTAAGAGCTGTCAAAATTTCATTTGCGCATCGTCGCACATTGCGAAAGTGAATTGTGGTCAGCGCTTATATCAATGAACCCTTTACCCTTGCTGTGAGACAAGAGCATAGGTTAATCTGCTACATCCTGCACTTAGCCTACCTTAGTACCTAATATTAAACTAGGCCACGCCCACATTCCATCTATGAAGCATTTTCTCCAGAAATGTAGAGTAGCTTTCATTGTAGAGTAAAATAGTCTGTTCAGTGTTCAGTACTACCGCTTGAACTTGGTATTTTTACGCAATAACTTCACAACTGGCGACATGGTGGCAGAAAACTGCAATACATGCATAGCTGTGAAGTAATCTGAAGTACCGTATATGATCGCGTAATAACTGCAAATTTGGCCTCAGATTTCAACCCTGTATTTGCTCTGCGGTTTATAAGTGCGCCATACCGCGAAGAGAAATATTTGTTCATCGATCGAGTCTTGTCACTCGCGGGGGCGATAATGGGTGAATCTAACGTTCAGTAAATCAATGCATAAATCGTGTTTGCCTAAATGTTTTGATAATGTAGTATTAACTATGATTGAAATATTTTTGAATTTGTATAAGGACTCTTCAAACATGTCATGTGCTCATAATCTGCTTATGAATCTGTATAAAAGAGAGACAAAACTATACGTGCGGTTTATACCTGAACTAGGCGCAATACTTGGTTACCCGATTCAAATTGAGGTGTGGCTTATAAGCGCCCGCGGTTATTACGCGATTATATACGGTAATCTGGTAAAACTGACAAGTTGGTACGTTTTTACTCCAACATTTTACTCTAAAATGAAAACCCTGCCATCTTGGCAGGAAATCGGGTGTGTCGGGCGCCAACAAGTGGCATAGTTTATTAGTCTTGGGTAGGTTGTATGCAAGGTCTAACACTATCTTCGAGTCGTTTAAACGGTTTGTGGTTTCATTCTCATTGCAGCCATAACACAAAATGCCGCGAATAAGAACGGTACACAGTAAGACATACGTCACTCCAAGACGTCCCTTCGAAAAGGAGCGTCTGGACCAGGAGTTGAAGCTTATTGGTAAGGACCTGATCATAGAAGACACATTGGTTCCTTTTTTGCGTGATGTTAATATTGGAGTTTTGCTATGTAATGCGTTCATATAACTTATACCGATTTACTAATTACTGCCATCCCTACAGGTGAATTTGGGCTTCGTAACAAGAGAGAAGTATGGAGAGTAAAGTATACTCTGGCTAAGATCAGAAAGGGAGCCAGAGAATTGCTTACTCTAGAGGAGAAGGATGCTAGAAGGTTATTTGAAGGTACTTAAGTGTGTGAATTTCAAGTTACGCTGTTCGAACGAGTTATTGGTTAACGTCTTCATTTCATTATCGTGTGGTCTAAGCGCAACCCTCTAGTTCCGTGGGATGGTCTTGTTTGTGGCCATGACCGCTACCAAATAGAGGTAGAGCAAAAGTGTGAAGTCCTACCTTCGGTCCCAGTTGTGACTTGTCTCCTGGTCGCTATCCTCTGACTTCTCAACATTCTTGGCGCTGGCATCAAATGTAAGGGCCAGCGAGTGTAAGGTGTAAATTATCAGTGCACAAATATAATAAATCTGTAAAATCTGTGGTGTTTTGATGTCTTCTATGCAATTGGATTAACATTGATTGCTTTTGGCCTGTTGGGAAATGCCATGTTGCTAGATAGCATGCGTCTGGTGCTACGCAATGTTGGGGGATAGGCTCACGCGGTGTCGCACATTTGTATTGCTAGGTAATGCGCTGCTGCGTCGTCTGGTGCGCGTCGGTGTGTTGGACGAAAGCCGCATGAAGCTCGATTACGTGCTGGGTCTGCGCATTGAGGACTTCCTCGAGCGACGCCTGCAGACGCAGGTGTTCAAGCTCGGCCTCGCCAAGTCCATCCACCATGCCCGTGTCCTCATTCGCCAGCGACACATCAGGTACATACATACTACAACCGCCCTCGCAGGGGCAGCACATGCGTGGGAGTAATGCGTGGCTGGAGTGAACCACATAGCGCGGGTGTCGCAAGACTGCAAGTCCGGGTTGGGGTGCCGCGGGCCATGAAGTCGCTTCCGCATTCGGTGAAATTGAGGCGATACAGTCTCCAATGTACTGGCGATCGCTGATGAGAATTTCCCTTTTCGCGTGCAGGTGACTCGAGTATGAGATATGTTCATGATCAGGCCACTGGGGCACTCGCTCCACGTCTGTTTGCGTGGAGCTGTGAAGTACGCAAGTTGGTTGCTGCTGTTAGCCCAGCGACCGACCAATGCGGTAGTGGCATCCTAGTCACGGGCAGCCACTTCAGAATGCCACGTTAACTCTGTAGGCCACTTGAGCTGCTAGGCTCAACGTCTACTCTTCTAGGTTGTCTGTTACCAGTGTAGTGGTAGGTACCGTAACTGACAGTTGATGATCATTATTAAAACTGTTGTTGGTCGTTCAGAAGGTGATGAAACGCAGTCCGCTTGCATGGGTTGGTATGACCTCGAGTGATTAATGCTGCAATCTGAGAACTTCTGAATTCTATGACATATGCAGTGCAACACAAGTTCCATAGTGTCATTGTTTGGCATTGCAAAACCTATAGTCCATTTGTGCTATTTCTAAATAGTACAGTGAACAGAATATGTGCTCTTCAAAGGAAGGCTGTAGAGCAGTGTAAAATGTATCACTTGTTATTTTTGTTCACCAGGGTGCGCAAGCAGGTGGTCAACATCCCATCCTTCATTGTGAGATTGGACTCACAGAAGCATATAGACTTCTCTCTGCGCTCGCCATTCGGTGGTGGACGTCCAGGACGCGTGAAGAGGAAGAACATGAAGAAGGGTACCGGCGCCGCTGCTGACGATGACGGAGGGGACGAGGATTAAGCCTCGCGAGCAACTAATTCCACATTCACACGTTTACTTGTAGTGTACACACGAGTAATAAACAGTGAATGACAATTATCGAAGAATTGTTTTCTTGTGCCGTTTGCTCTTGCAGTACGTACAGGGAAAACTTATCACATCGTAATGCCAGTATTAGACAATTATCAGAACACATAGTAACAACTTGCTTGGAGATTTTTCTGACAACTGCTGTTAGTATGGATGATTAAGTGTGGTGGCCTGATATGTAACAAGATCATTAATTTGGACGAGATTACGTATATCGGACCAATGTGTTGTAGAAAGTGTTGTCCATGTGAGAAGGGAAAAATGACATGAAAAAGCATGTTGATAAACTCAGATTATTGCTTTATTAAAACAATGCACATGCACACTGAGTAAAGACAAACATAGGTAAAGTACAGACAAACACAGATAAAGTAACAACATTCTCATCATTAAAAGCTTGGCCAGTACACTGTCTTTGCAGAATTTAATAATTCCACAATACAATAGAAACTCCTGCACACAATGCAAAGCCATTTCCTGTTTATTCGAAAATGCTAAATCATGTAGGTAAAAACGGTGCAACAGTAGGTTGTAATTAACAGCAAGCATGTAAGGACTACCTCTGTAATAAAAATAGCAATATATATTACGGTTAGTTTTACTATCAAATACTTGCTTACTTGCTATTCCATGATTTTACACGGTGGTGTCTATAGCCTCGCCTGCCAGTCGATCGAGGTTAAGCTAACTCGAGTTAAAGCCCCGTATAGACGCTCAACTCGAGTTGGCGAATAGTACATAACTCCACGATAGGCGGCAACACTTGTACTTACAATATAGTACGTACAATCATCGTAACGACAAATACACGCACGTATACATACACAGACGTACGCACGCACGTATATGCACGCACGTATATGCACACACAGACGTACGCACGTATACGTACACAGACGTACGCACGTATACGTACACACGTATACGTACACAGACGTACGCACGTATACGTACACAGACGTACGCACGTATACGTACACAGACGTACGCACGTATACGTACACAGACGTACGCACGTATACGTACACAGACGTACGCACGTATACGTACACAGACGTACGCACGTATACGTACACACAGACGCACGCACGTATACGTACACAGACGCACGCACGTATACGTACACAGACGTACGCACGTATACGTACACAGACGTACGCACGCACGCACACGTACACACAGACGTACGCACGCACGTACACACAGACGCACGCATGCACGTACACACAGACGTACGCACGCACAGACGCACGCACGTACACACAGACGTACGTACGCACGCACGTACAGGTGTTGTCGTGTAGACGCCTACATAATCGCTAACTCGCAGTTAAATTTCGTTAGTGTAGACGAGGCCTTATATTCAAGCCGGTACGGAGATTACGGTACGCATATTAGTTTGCCTAATATATTGACTAACGCTGCGTCAATATAAATCAATATTCACTAGAGACGGATAGCCTATGACACCGCACGTGCCTATAGGTATCTAGATTTTTAGAAAATTTTAATCATTTGTTATCACTTCCGCGCGCATATATTTGCTAAATATACTAATCGTGCGTCAATAAACTCAATATTCACAGAGTATGGGGGCAGGCCCGTCGGAAGGAATTTTAAAGTGGTACGGTTTCAGTGGCAGTCTGGGGGTAAAACCCCCAGCGAGGTTTGAAGGGGCAGACAGGGTGACCAGATTTTAGAAATTTGATTACGGGACAGGAAGCGATGCGAGGGAGCAGAGCGATCGAGCGGGGGAGGGTGTGGGAGCGGTGAGAACCCTCGGTAAGAACTTTTTTGGAATTGGGGGTGCAAATCATGCAATTTAGCACACTTTAGTGATTTTTTTTTTATCCTTTTATTGTACTGCAGAAAAGGACAAATTACTCTTCATTAAATAGAAATTGAGGTCAAGCTGTTAACCCTAACCTATAAATAGGATGTTTCACGGTCAGGTGGCGAGCTTAATTTATCACTTTCTTAAAGATATTATTTTTAAGATTTGCGATTGGATGAAAAAGTTTTGTGGCATATATGCTGTTCTTCGGTTCATGTGATAATGCGTTTCATAATAATGGAAAAAAGGCAAAGTCACTTCGATGTTCGTGTTCTTCTATTAAGCTGGTGATAAGCCTATGATCATGACATTTATCAACCTCCCACCTTCTCTCTTCTTTTCTCTTCTCTTTTCTTCTCCCCCTCTCTCTCATTTTCTCTTCTCTTTCCTTCTCCCTCTCCATCTCTCTTTTTTTCCCTTTTTTTTTTTAGGCTGAAAAGTGGTACGGTCAATCCCGTACCAACCGTAGCGGCTCCGACGGGCCTATATGGGGGTGCCGGTACGGGAGATCATTTGCATAATATATTCTAGATACCTATAGACACATGTCATAGCTATACTCTCTGTAAATATTGAGTTTATTGACGCACGATTAGTCAATATATTAGCAAATATATATGCGTACCGTAATCTCCCGTACCGGCTTGAATATAGACACCCCCATTTTACACTCAACGAACTTCATTATTTGGATGCACAGCTCCATCTGGTGGAAACAATACAAGTGAATGAAAAGATGGGTTGCTGATGTGGATTTACTATGTACAATCTTTCTTACCAACCCCAACCATTGCGAAGCTCTACTGAGTCTACCTATTCTGCGCAGAAGTCCGAGGCCATAGCTAGCAGGGAGGGGGGGCACAGTTACCACTCCCAAGAGAAATGTAGATACATTACATTACATTACGCATGCTTTCCTCCACCACACGTGGTTTTGTACCCCTTCGCCAAAAATTGGTTAGCCAAACTCCTGCAAACGTGCTTATGCTTTCAACCGTGCAATTATCATTACAGTAATCTACCTCCATAATCTACTTTCATGTACTGTATTAGTCTACATTATCGGGTAACACCACTCAATTAACCAGCTGCCAAATAAGCTAGAAGGGAGCGCTTTAAAAAATGCCGCTGGGCCGTTAACCTGTTTCCAACCCCCCGAGGAAATACCTACTTATGCAGTGTATGCAATGTGTTCATGGAATTAGTGTCAAGCGTTCAGTTACACAAGGTAAATGGTACGTACCAACTTTTCTGCTGAACTCCTTTCTCTTCCAATATTACCATGTTATGGTGATGCATCTTGTTAAATAAATATGTTAGACACTGCTTACTTGCATTAATAATTGTGCTAATAAGAGGACTATATACATACTTCAGTTGATAAAAATTCCCATTGAAATGCATCTTGAACTATAAAATGTAGGTGAATGTAAAGACTCCTGATACAGAATTTTGTTACGAGCGTTTTAGAATAAATGCCCTCTGAAACGCTTAGTATTACTGTAATAACTGTTTTTATGTAAGTACATAACTTATACACTACCTTATTAGATTGTATGTCATTTAAATAATCTCTTATCGTTTCATGCTTTTTGGATAAAAACGTAATCTAGACCACCTGTAAATAATGTTTGTAATCGAATTTCTTGTACAGTGTCTTTCGCACTAGACACCTATGTGCACGCTACGATACACAATGATAACTAATTAAGAATGTATGCTCATCTACCTGTGATGACCACAGGCTCCCGTGTCTACAAGCACCAACAGGCCTTAACGTTTCTGCTCGATGATAAGACTGTGAACAGACGAAACGCAGCATTTGCACGACTGACGGTCGGCTCACGTCACCGGGGGACGATTTGCAAACACAGCGACGCGAACATGCACCTTCGCCAAACTCGCCGTGAGAGCGCAGTTTGGGGACAACGGCGTGTCCAACAGCCGAGCGCTGTGAATTCTGAGTACGCTGTTAAACGAGAGACAAGTCAGACGAAAGCAAGAGAGAGGGCAAGGGATTGGTACAGTTCGCCGAAACGTCGTGCCCGGTCTCGCGCAGGTTAGCCCGCGGAGACCGGCGCCCCGAACGGTTTGGGGGTCGGCGGTGACCCAACAGCAGGGAAGACTGCTGTGAAACTGAGCGCGAGGAACGCAAGAAATGTCACACCTTCGAACGACTACATCCGTCTTCGGACCGCCGTCCCTGCGTGAGCGACACTCGGCAGCCTAGGTCCCGTTAACCTAGAAAAATCGGCACAGACAATCTGTGTAGCAGCGAGCATCAGTGCACATCCGCCCATTTACACTCGCAAGGTTCAAGGCACGGCGTTTTTCGCAAAGCAAACGATACGCATTTTCGCCAATCAGCTAGTGCTGGTTGGGGACTGGCAAGTCCAACAGCCGTAGTTAGCTGTGAAACACATGCAGCCTGTACTCCCTGTCACTAGCACTCGCACGTTTCTGTGCTGGACAGAAGACAGGTCCATGTCACACGACCTCAGTGACGTTAGCAGCAAGCTACTGAAGCCCGTTACGGGAGAGTTGCAAGTAGTCACAGTTGTTCACACCGTTTCGCCACACCGCGCGTGCGCCTTGGACCAACACCACGCTCTGCAACCGCCGCCCCCACCCCTCGGCGTCGCCCAAAGCGCACGTCCGTGGTTGGGGACACTCTCGTCCAACAGCACTCGCTAGGGGGCGCTGTGAAACGCTCCTACGCCGTAAATGTATGAGTACGGCTGTGCCGTGCGCTGGGAGACATGCAGAGACGGCAGACTGTCCGATTAACAAACAGTGACGACAGGTTGTTTAAAACAAACTTTATTGGCAGTAAAGTTCACACAATCTCAGGTTCTAACTACAATCGCGACAATAACCAACCTGATGGTAAGGACGGCCGGTGGGAGACGACTGTGTAAAAATGTATACAGCACGTTCTAGCGCATGTTCTAAGCTAAAACTACTTTCTATTCAGTTTGCCATAAGCATTAGAAATGCCAAATAGAAACGTAAACAACATTGATAAACAGGTCGTTAAGCAGTTAAACATTATGCACGTAAGTATGGAGCTAGCAGGCATCTTCAGGAAACCTGCTAGTTTGCGGGAGGGAAAGCTTAAGGTACCACTTATTACTTACGGACAAAGGCCTGCCTACCTTTACGTTGTGTTGCAAGCTGTGTGAGCTTCCACTCAATGCGATATGAATGCAATCACACCTGAATGCTAACCGAAACGATACATATGTACGTACGAATGATTAAACAAGGTATCTACACAAACCTGGTCATCTCCACTGCTCAAAATGCACCAGAGTTCATCTACGACAATGTAACAAAACCTACCAGCTTTCACCTACTTTGTTTGGCAGGAACTATCCGCTGGGCTACACCTGGTTGGATGTAATAATGCTTACGCTGTCTCTAGCCCTGTTGTGCAAAATGACTGGACCGATGAAATTCGAGCGCAGCCAGAAACCACGCAAAATTAACAGTTAATCATCGCAAAACCGTGCATGACTCTCAGTCACGGCGAGAAACAGTACGCGCGCGTCGTCACGTACGCCGGAGTTAGCGGCCGGTTGATTATACGGTCTACGACCGATGGCTCTCGCGCGGACTCCGACAAGCCGACGGAGAGAATAAATCGTCCAGTCCAGGCACACGTGCAATCATACGGCTCACGCTCGGCAGGCGTGCTTACGGGTCTTACCGACGACCTCATCGCCGACAGACGACTTATCCTCTGCGTGCAGCGATAGTGTGACATACCTGCAAACCACACCGGTTCCCGCCACGCTTGCTCTCTCTCGCGCGCGCCCCAAACGACCCCCCCCCCCCGCCATTCACACTATTCGTTTGGCCTAACCTTCGCTGCGACGCGGCAGCTACGACGGTGCCCTCCAGGGGTTGACGGCGACGACACACGGCACACGAACAACGACGTGCCTTAATTAGTCTACGCTTATTTAACACGGGAAACCTGAACACATCCTTGTGGTATGTGGCTGCTGTCAGTAGCGGCTAGCCCCTTGATGGTCCATCGGCGGCCGCGTCATTGATTGGTTGTAGCGGATTGGTGCGGCACCGTAGTGCATGGTCGCGGAGGGCATGTGACCTGCAATGACACGATGAGCTCTCGTAACACCACGACGCAACATGATAACCAGTGGTGCGCACGAAGCACCAGCCTTCGCGTACCTCACTTCTACGGATGAATCTCCAATGTGTGAATTCCACTTGACGGGGTGACACCTAGCACCTAGCAGTGTTAATTAATACTAGCAGTAATATATCACTACTAAAAATTGTCAACACTACCTTATTTTAGCAAGACAGTGCATAGACAAGACAACTGTACCATGTCGTTTTTTAATTACTCATTCAAAAAAACTTAATAAACCGCATTTAACTTGATATTTCAGCATAAATACGGAAAATCATACAAAAAATATAGATTCTGATGGCGAATTTTAGCAGTCATGAGCATTATAAATGGGTAAATTTCCTTGATTTTAAAGTTATGCACTTTTAGTATTAGCAAACAACGGCTCTGCAAGTAGGCGAGCGTAAATTCTGCGGTACATACCGTTTGACTGCCCGTAGCACGGCCAGTTCAACCACTTACCTTGAGGGCCACCAGGTGGCCTCATCATAGGGGCATTACCCATATTGCCGGCCGACGATATCATTGGCTTGTTACCCATCATGCTCTGCGGTGGCATCGGCGGTTGCATCCCGGGTATCATCGGCTGCTGCTTCAGCTGGTACTTGGGAAAGGTTGCACGTTTCTCCTCCTGCGTAGCAAAGCAACGACATCGCATCAGCAAGCAAGATTCGAGGCATCAAACAATGAGCACTCGCAACAGCAGTCCATTTCAGGCTTAGTCGACTCGCTATGGACTGACTGGCCTGCACTGATCAATCTCCGAAGTTGTCAGCATTAATTGACTGGTGCAAGTTCACCACAACCGGTGACAGCTGGGTCAACCGATATTATTAAGTCCAAATACCTAGATTACAAAGTCATCCGCCACCAGCCACTCGCCGACAAATGCCGATACACATGTAATACTAATAGCAACACCGAGTTGTGACGTACCAGTGAAATGTCCTCATCTGGATGAATAATCTTGCTGCTGCTACCACTCGATGCAACAGTGGAAGGCTTACTTATCCCCGAGTCTACAAAAAAATACAACATTGAGCAACCTAAGTCTACTCTCGCACACTACATGTTACAGTCAATAAGTCATTAATTTGCTAACTAGCTAATTAACATAACTAATAAATACTATATACTACCAAATGAACAAAACAAGTACACTAGTATGCTCAACTCACTTGAACTAGCTGTGGCGGTCGTTGCCACCTTAGATATCGTAGGTGGCGGCGTCGGTGCCACCGCGGGCGGAGCTGAGTACGCTGGGAATGTGTGTCGTGGGGGAGGTGGCGCCATCGTGGGGACTGGCGGGGGAGCAGAGCTCACCGACGCGACCGTCGCGAGCGGCCTGAAGTCAGCGCCCACTGGTGTCGAGCTCGTCGTAACAGCAGCCATCTGACGCAGTAAAAACACGGCAACAATTCAGCGCTGTATAGTAGCTGCGCTAATCCAGCAACAATTCACTATGTGCTCCTCTCATAACAACGTCAACCTTCAAAGCAAACAAACCAAACACAAAGCACATACAAACAAACAATGCACGGACGAATGAGCCATTCTACAACCTCACCGAGTCCGACGCACTAGCAAATTAAAGTGTGAGGAAGATGCAACCGGGTACCTGTGCGGCAGCTGGGAACAGAGGCCGTGGCGGCGGTGGCTGCATGTGCGTTTGTTGCTGCTGCTGTTGCTGCTGATGCTGCTGTTGCTGCTGATGCTGCTGATGCTGCTGATGCTGCTGCATCTGCGGCGGCAGCGGGACGTTGGTGATGGCCGCCGGTGCGCTACTGCTGCTTGCCGTCGGCATTGGCATCATCGACGTCGTGCTCGGTGCGCGCATGCCCATAGGCGCCCTCTGCGGGAGCATCGGCTGCATGCCCATTGGACGCTGCGGCGGCATGCCCTGCATGCCCTGCATGCCCTGCATGCCCTGCATCCCCATCATCATCATGTTCATCGGCATCCTGTGATCAACAAGAAGGGGACAAGAAGCGTTCGTTAGAAATGTAAACAGACAAGCCTATGGTCTGTTAAAAAAATAAAACATCAATAATAGCTAGACTCAAGATTGTCACAACTATTTACGACGTTTCTGACAACGTGAGCATGGTTCCTATGCAGAACATACGCAGAATGCGACTGAACCAGTATACGCTCCCACGCGTCGTGTCGTCAGCACGTACCCTGGTCCCATCATCGGTGGCATTCCCATGTGTCCCATCATGGGCATCATGCCACCCATCGACATCGGGCCGGGCGGCATCTGACCCTGCTGCATCTGACCTTGCTGCATCTGACCTTGCTGCATCATGCCCATGTGCCCGCTTGACATCATCATTGGCGGCGGCAACAGGCCCAGCTGCTGAGGCTGGCTCGTCATCTGCACGGCTTCCTGCTTCGTCTTCTTCGGGGCTGGCTCTTCGGCTGCATACACAATAGACACAAATTACTAACTGTATCACGCCTTCCTACCACACCTTAGGCCATAATAAAAATATTGTTTGTTTGCCCTCACCCCACCGACCCGTCAACAAGGAACCGACCCAAACAATTTTATTGATATTTTTTTCTTTCTTTTTTACAAATTGTATCAGTGTACATTATATAAATCTGTAGGCAATACATTACATGTACCAAGCAAAACAAACATTCAACATAAAAGGTATCTCCACACAAGCACACCCGAGCATGTAGACACCATGCTGAATTTGTAAAAAGACCCCTTCAAAAAAAAGGCTACCTACCTACCCAAACTTTTCAGCCTGGGTCGGGTGAGGGCAAACAAATATTTGTTTAATTGTGGCCTAAACGAACACACTTGGTTTTGGAGCATGCCGGCTCAGAACATACACTTTGAGGGAAGCATGACAAATTTCAAAATTTTCGAATAGCAAAAAAAAAACATATTTACGTTTCCCCTGTTTGTCAGTTTCGTGCGACTTCAAATCTTCCTCGGGAATTCCCTCCATGCCGTATATTTCAATGTCTATGTTTGTGCGTCCGGTAATAGCATTTGGAACCTGGTCTATCGTGTCTTTATGGACCTGAAATTTATGGTAAAACAGTTTGAATGAAATAAACATGCATTAATCATTCGCAAACTCACAAAGCATACAACAAGTGAGAAATCTAAAACATTATAAATCTCACTTTTTTCTATTTGAATGGTTAAAAATATCAGCTTTACATTACACTAAAAAGAGCTATGACTACAGAAGTTATTTCTAAGCATCAATAAATCTTTGCTGTAACATTATTGTTTTAGATGCATGATCATAACACTCTTACCTGCATGCAATGGATTGCTAATCCTGGTCCTGTATATAGTTTCTTATGACATGTGTGACATTTAAAGTGTTTTGCCTTTTGGTGTTGAATCAGGATCTTTTCATCATCAAATTCCCTGTTACAATACCTAGACACGTGTTAAAGAAAATTATAAAATGAGGCAACATTAATTTGCTTCTACATTGGCCTTGGCAGAAATTTTTGAGATGATCCCCTACTCCCAGTAACGCAGGAATAAATGTAAACGCACAAACAGTGAAGCACAGATAATCCACCCAATCCTAATTTAGCACCCGGGGATTAGTTGCAGGGTAGTACATTTGCAGGGTAGAAACTAGGATTGTGCACAGATATCTGCAATCTGCATTGTGTGCTTTCACAACACTCACCAGTGGAGAGGTGAACCAATGATCTACGAAACCAACTATATAATTGGGTTTTATATATCAAAACCGACGAAAATCTTTCAATTTTTGGGCTAACGCTCCATTAGGAGTGTTCCTAGCCACAAGTTTCCTTCTCGCTTAACACTACGTTGGTGAGAGGGTCACAAGCCGACGCAATAGAATATTGTTCGGCATGACGAGCGCTGCTATTAAACGTAAAATTATCTAACTTTTTATGATTCTTATCGCTTCTCTGTACTTCCACGCCTCGATTTATTATATGTGCGCTATCACTGAGCATGTATTTACGTGTCAGCGAGTAATTATTAGAATTGATAAGATGAAAATCCGAACAAACGCCGCCATTTTCCAATAGATATCCCATAATACGTATCGAAAGTTCGTGAATTTTCGCGTACAAAAAGAGACATAAGAACATCCATTGTTTTCAAGCAACCAGGCATTTCGTATGGAAGGGTGTCAGGCTCCTACAACGTGTAACAGTCGAAGAGCCTGGTCGGTTTAGAGTGTTCCCAACTTTGATATCATTAATGTCAATGATTAATGATTGATAATCCTAACCCTAACCCTAACCACAAACCACATTAAACCACAAACTAATATATGACCATGACCATATATATATATATGTATATGTTATTATGACCATTAATGACATTAAAGTTGGGAACACTCCTAATGGAGTAATGCAGTAATGGAGTACGGTAGGCCCTAGTATCACCCAATTTTTGGGGTCGGTCATTGACATTGTCAAGAATTTAACGCAACAGTACACATAAACCAGTTGAATTTGCAACGAAACGTTAACAGTTATTTTAACAAACATGTCATAAAGGATACCAGCACCACGGCTTCAATAACTTCTTCTTTTTGCGCCCCATTTTCGACAATAAACTACAAAACGTTAAAAGTACAGCAAAGCAAGAATCAAAGATGGCTGGCCACTAAGTGAATGACTCATTTCTACTCGTAGTTTTAGATTCTTACACTACGTGGCGCGCGTGCTGTTAATTGATTCAGCTGCTAGTGCTAACGAGTAACGATAAAAAGCAATAAGATAAAGAGCAATTAAAAGATTCGGCATTAACTTATATTTTAGAATCTTATGTTTGTATAAAACATAGCAAGCAGACCCTATACAAAATTATAAAGGCACGGCAAAAAGGCTGATAGTGGCGCTGCTTACGTGATAATTTTGACAAGTGAGCATTTATTTTCTGAAACCACAATCGTAAAAGATTGCAGTTTTTGAAGCAAGAAACTTGTTGTCTCACTTTGTTCAAGTCAGTGAAGTCACTACTGCATGATTTAAATACTAAAAACAAAGCGCAGGTACTAATAGTTCTTACCATTTTTCATTATAGGTTACATAGACAAATTGCCGAGTATTTGGAGATGCTGACAAAGTGATATAGGATAGGATTATAGCTATATGCTATGTCATTCACGACTCATTGAGCGTATTCCTGTTACAGTAGCAATACAGTGCTACCACGGCACAGGCACTTGAAGCGTTTCAATAAAATATAATGCTAACTAAATACGAAATCTATTTACTACCAAATTCTTAATGTTTCTATGCTCTCTTTCACCTATTATTGCCGACAGTTTCCTGTAAATTCCGTCCAAATCCTACGTCCAACCATGGCATATACGCTGCCGGTGCCATTGCTTTCGCGGCGCGACTGTTGCACGCTTACACTAATATATATAACAGGTAGGAAAGCGTGATCGCAAAATTCGCTTGACGCTCGCTGGATTTCACACGATTACAACACGAATACACATCCAACAGCTTCCATCTTTGTTTCTATGTGTACATAAATGTTCACTTGTTATAAAAACATACTGTCTCTGTTCGTAACCGAGCTGTGTCACGCGAAATCACACAAAGACACGAAATTCTCGCGTTCGCGAACCTTCCACAGTAATGTAAATGGCTGTCAGAATACAGGGCTATATAGACTGGTACTCGCTCCCACCTCGATTACCCATCGAGTGACTAAGCTAAGCCGAGAGGTGGGAGAGAGTGCCAGTCTATGGACTACAAGCGGCGCGCAGGCGGCGCACTGCTTTCCAACTCCCGTGCGAGCCTCGCCATTGGCTCAGGCCATTGGAACAGTGCGGCGCAAGAATGAGGTAACGAAGAGCGCCGGTAGGTGTTTCCTGATTCTGACATCCATTCACATTACTGTGGAAGGTTCGCGAACGCGAGAATTTTGTCAGTCTTTGTGTGATTTCGCGTGACACAGCTCGGTTACGAACAGAGACAGTATGTTTTTATAACAAGTGAACATTTATGTACACATAGAAACAAAGATGGAAGCTGTTGGATGTGTATTCGAGTTGTAATCGTGTGAAATCCAGCGAGCGTCGAGCAAATTTTGCGATCACGCTTTCCTACCTGCTATATATATTAGTGTAAGCGTGCAACAGTCGTGCCGTGAAAGCAATGGCGCCGGCAGCGTATATGGTTGGACGTAGGATTTGGACGGAATTGACAGGAAACTGTCGGCAATAATAGGTGAAAGAGAGTATAGAAACATTAAGAATTTGGTAGTAAATAGATTTCGTATTTAGTTAGCATTATATTTTATTGAAACGCTTCAAGTGCCTGTGAGTGCTACTACTATTCCAGTAGTAATACTATAGACTATAGTCAAGATAAGGTGCAGTGCCAAGTGCACAACCAGTGTTAATGTTTCATGACATTGGCACGGTTAGCTTAATGCAAATTTATCATTATAAGTAGTATTGATGAACATGCATATATTACGTGGTTATATAGTGTATCACAAGCTATATGTACAAGTGAGAAGAAGCTAAGTTGATAGTTGTAATATAAATGCTTAATGCTACAGTCTACAGATCATGCAATGATGCACAAAAGTTATTTTGCTACAGTCGTCTTCTAATTTCTAGTTCTTCTTCAATGATTTACTCCTAATAGATGCTGGTCTCATATATACTGGGACTGGAAGTGGGGGGTGCATCAACAAAATAAGTGTGTAGTTGTCTGTGTGATGTGAGTGCAGGAAAAGAAAATTGATGGTGCAAAATGAGCTGAGAGTGAGGCTGGAGAACGTGTGGACGAATGAGCACACAAGTGAAGAGCAAATTGTAGGTTAAGATGTTTCTATTTGTCATTGTACTAGCGGACTAGCACTAGCAGAGTAGCACACTACTATTATTACTAGTTCTAGCCTAAGGAAAAGTTACTCAAACCTTTATGATCAGATGAGAATGTGCTGAACACATTTGGTATTGTGATTCTGAATTTTATTATAATGCGAGGGTACACTATAGGCTTTCAGAAACACGACAGAGCAAGATGGCAGATGAAGGCCGTATACAGAAGATGGAGGTTGACTACACTACAGCGGTAGATGAGAAGATACCGGAGTGTGAAAAACTTGCACAGGTATTATGTTAGGCATTGATAAAAAAAATGGGCTCGGATATCTTCTTTTTGTGATTGCATGGAGCAGCATGGTATACAAGCATGAGCAATAGCATGTGCGAATGTGACGAATATGTAAAATATGGAAATGGAACATATTTTAACAGAAAAATGATTGCTTGTCTATAGTCCTTGTATTGGTGTTTAGGATGGGAAACTGACAGATGCCCTTGAGATTCTGATGTCCTTGGAGAAGCAAACTAGAACTGTAAGTCATATGTAGCCAGAAATGGTTTATTATTTCTCACTCATTGTTAGCTATAGTGAATTTCAGTTAGGGAATATCACAACACATTATCTTGGAAAATAAAATGGAAATCAGTGAGTATATAGATAGGCATTTAACTAAAAAAAAATGTAATATATAAAAATTCTTTTTATATGAAAATTATTTTTGCTGAAATCAGCATCTGGTAAATAATTTAATTTGAATGTAATGTTCAATTCTTTAACTGTAAACTCCTCACTGACTGTAAGTGTATTCAAATCCTTTCCGTACGTACAAAATGCTTGTATTTATAGGCCTCTGACATGCATTCTACCAGCAAGGTTCTCATAGCCCTTGTGAAGGTTTGCTTTGGACAAAAAGCTTGGACAGCTCTTAACGAACACATTGTCACACTAAGCAAGCGAAAGGGACAACCTAAACAGGTTTGCAATATTTTGTGTTGTGCATTTATATACGTTGCATATATGTGTAGGTAATAGTTTTCCAGTGAATAAGTCAATTTTTCGTATTTCAGGCGATTACAAAGATGGTACAGGAAGCGTGTACATATGTTGATCAGGTGGAAGATATGGAGACGAAACTGAAGCTTATAGATACATTAATTACTGTCACAAAAGGAAAGGTACATATTTAATTAAGTTATTTTGCACATAGAAATATTTTTCCAGCATTTCATTGTTGTCACTGGGGCATCCGCATTACACTAATAATCGACATCATTCTATGTTCAAAACATACTGGTGTAATATTTCTGTATATAAATAAAACAGTCGGTGTATAAGATGACTCTAGCACATTGTTGGTACTAAGAGAATAGGCATTTAAATTGTAGTTCTTTCCGAAATATTATTGATATTTTTCTTTGTTTTGCATTCTTAAATGCAGGTCTTACATTCCATCCGTATAATTGCCAGTCCGTTTTTCTCGTTCATTTACGCAAGGCAGCAGACACTCATTGGAGATAGATGCGTGTTGTAGTCGGGTGAGTGAGTGAGATGCTGAGTGAGTGAGTGAGATGCTGAGTGAGTGAGTGAGATGCTGAGTGAGTGAGTGAAATGCTGAGTGAGTGAGTTGAGTGCGCCTTTCGTTTACGTTGTAGATCTATGTAGAGATTGAGCGCGCACGCCTCACTCACAAGCTGGCCATGATTAAGGAGAAGGAGGGAAACATTGCCGACGCCGCAACCATCCTGCAGGAGCTACAGGTACCCAGCAATCCCTCCGTGTTAGGCTGTACCGGGCGTGCCATCACCACACCGGCAGCGACTGTAAAAAATTCAGTGGTTGCACTGTGGGGAACGATAGTCGCAAGTGACATTAATGTTTTCTGCTGTGGTGCGTGGGAAAGTGTGACTGCTTTGACAAATTTAAAAGGCTAAAACATTTGTCTGTAGGTGGAAACCTTTGGCTCGATGGACAAGAAAGAGAAGGTGGAATTCATCATGGAGCAAATGCGTCTCGGATTGGCCCGCAAGGACTACATTCGCACATCTATTATCAGCAAGAAAGTGTCCACCAAGTTTTTCGACGACGCGACTGAAGATGTAAATATTACTATTGCTAAGTGGTAGGCAAAGATAGAAAATTAACTTCTAATCAAATCTCCCTCCCATGGAAAAGATGAAGTCCGCAGTCTGAAGTTAGTTTATAAACTATAGATTACAAAACAAATTACTGTGGTGTTTATTCTGACAATGAAATGACCAGTAGTTTGGATAAACACGCGCACAACGTTGAATTAAATTCTGTACTCACAAGATCGCAGAGGTATGGACTCTCGGGAGAGTTGTCGGTATTTTCCCGAAAAACTGTCAGCTTCTGTCAACTCGTATATCGTGGCTTCTTCATTGCGTTTAGGTGCAGCAACTGAAGTTGCGTTACTACAAGCTGATGATAGAGTTGGACTTACATGATTGCTCCTACCTGTCTGTCGCCAAGTACTATAAGGCTGTCTACGACACTCCGTGTATTCAAGCCGATGACACGAACCGTAACAAGGTGAGGTCTACTGCTCAGCTGCTGCTGCTGCTGGGAATGTAGACATGCTGCACTGTTGCATTTGTGGTTCTCAGAGATGCCAACCACTACGATTTATCCGTATTTTATACGAATTTCTATTCCTTTTGCACCACTACGACCAGTTTGTATCAAACTACGAATTTCACTGTAATGGAAAAAAAAAAAATTTTGTCAATTTATTGTCATTATTGACCCTCAGAATGCAGGAAATTGCATTTCAGAATCAAAAATTTCTCTGGGGGGCATGCCGGACCCCTCTAGCAAACTCAGGTCACTACGTGACCCTCGAACTACTAATTTGATGGCCAGAAACTACAGATTGCTTCAAATATGTGTTGGCATCTCTGGGTTATACTTATAGTGGTTTGGTAGGTGGCTTGCCATCAGGCCATCGTGAAGGAAACCTAGAATTCAGGCTCGTCAATGTTTGTGCAATCGTGTGTAGCTCAGTGTCAGAATACATGTAGGAAGAAACTGTTGAAATGAATTAGATGGCTGGCTGTCAGGTAAAGTGTAGTAATGTAGATATCTCTTAGGTTGTGCAGTTACTTTGCTTGCTTATTTACAGGCACTGAAATGCGTGATTCTTTATCTGGTGCTGGCGCCGTATGACAACGAACAATCGGACATGATCCACAGAATCAAGGAGGAGAAGAATCTGGAGAAAGTGCCTAGTTATAGGTTGGCAGTCTTTTTTCTCACTTTCTTACAATAGGTGGCAACACGAGTATTATAATTTATAAGTGCCGGTATTTATTTATGTATGTGGTATATATATATTAAAATATAATGATAAGCATATATTTATGGATTTGCACTGATGTTTGTGTGTATGCAGAAACTTTAATTTTGGAATTCATGGTGCATTTTTGGTGTTTAATTTAAAACAAAGGATTTATTTTGTGATGTGAAAAATGAATTTCAACAAATGCCCAAATTTTGTTGCATGTGAAAGTTTAGTCAATTATGTAGCACGTGCATTGATTTTCACAGAGACCTGCTCACTTGCTTCACAACACCGGAGGTGATGCGCTGGAGCCAGCTGTGTGAGATATACGAGACCCCGCTGAAGTCGGGCACTGCGGACGACCCACCCACCGATGTGTTTCAGGTTGACGACGAGGAGGGCACCAAGAGATGGAGCGATCTAAAGACCCGTGTAGTCGAGCATGTACGTACAGCCGCGTTCTCACCCGCATCGCGCGATCCGGTCAGACTGTTACCGTCCACCGACTAGTTGCACGTACATACCCCTAGCGTGTTGTATGTTATAGGCATCACGTCTGTGTCACTGTAGTAGAGCATGTACGTATAGCGGCCCACGTTCTCACCCGTCTCTCGCAATCCGGTCTGTTACCGTGCACCGACTAGTTGCACGCAGCGTATTAGCCAGCGAGCCGTGCAGCCGTGATTTGCACGGTCAGTTTTGAAACTGCACGGCCAAAAATGTGTAACGCGGCCTAAAATATTGATCTAAAGCCGTGTACATTTGTAAAATTGCACTCCCAAATATTTTTTCTGCACTCCCACAATACTCATTCCTGGCTAATACCCTGGTTGGGCGTACATATCCCTAGCACGTCGTACGTATGTTACTGATATCACGTGTGTCACTCTCAACTGTATGTCATACGTCTAGGTAGTGCTGGGAGTCGGTCCAAAAATCCACGTCGATCGCGACGTGTGCCATACATCCATGCTTTTGCTGTACGCCATCTCCTTTGCTGTACGCTATCTCCTTTGCTGTACGCTATCTCCTTGGCTGTGACTCTTATGATCGATGTAATACTTTCCAGCAGTTTGCTATGACGTTCACGTATCTGTGCATTCGTTGCAGAACATCCGGACAATGTCAAAGTACTACACGAAGATCAGACTGTCGAGAATGGCACAGCTGTTGGATCTGTCTGGACAGGCAAGTGTCATGTTATCATTCTTCATGTGTTATTATTGTTTCACCATGTCTCTCACTGTTACCAGGAGACTGAGACTTTTCTCTCTCTCTCTCTCTCTCTCTCGCTCACACACACACTCTCTCTCTCTCTCTCTCTCTCTCGCTCTCTCTCTCTCGCTCACACTCTCTCTCTCTCTTTCTCTCTCGCTCGCTGTTGCTCTCCCCTGTCTCTCGCTCTCCCCCGTCTCTCTCTCTCTCTTTCTCTCTCTTTCCCTACTCTCTATCGCTCTATGTTTATTGAGAAACTGACCTTCTATCTAGCTGTTATCAAGAGACCGAGTAATTACTCCCCTCCCCCTTCTATCGTCTTCTCTTCCTGTTCAACGAGAAACTGACTGTAACTCTTGCCTTCGTCAGGAGACCGAGGAATTTCTCTCGAATCTCGTCACAATCGGAACGGTCTACGCGAAGATGGATCGTCTAGCGGGCGTCATCAACTTCGTGAAGGCCAAGGATGCGGACAGCATCCTCAACGACTGGTCGTTCAAGCTCAACACCCTCATGCAGACCGTCAACAACACGTGTCATCTCATCAACAAGGAAGAGATGGTGCATAAGCTTTCCGCGTGAGAGCCACGTGCGTGGTAACGATGCTTTGGCGTCGAGGCTGGGGCACACGCACAAAGAGGGGAGCGATGGTGGACAGGGGGATGCTGGTGGGGTGGCAGGAAGACCCCTGAGGAAGCTGAGAGTGAGAGACCGCGAGTATTTATGGCTGTATCGGGACACGGGCATGCAGTGCTGCTAGGATCAGTGTCGTACGCACGCTGCGTAGTTGTGCGTGATCGGAAAGCGTGCGCTTAGTGTTGCAAACAAGTGCGTTAGAAACGCTTGTGGTTCAATGAAGAGTGTTGGAAACACTTGGTGCATTCGAGCAATGCAGTAAAGTGATGCACATCTCCTGTTCGATGCGCTGTCGATAGGTCTTGAATTTTTTTGCCATGCTGTATATTACTCTTTAAAATAAAGTGTATGATGTGACGAACTTTTATGTTTTTGAATCATCTTCACTGGTTGATTTTGCTTGTCTGCATTCTTAGATATTCTCAATGTCATATAATGTGATGTTGCTTAGATGATAAATATTTAATGTAACAATACATTTGTTATCATATATCAAATATAACCTTCATTTATAAGTACTTAAAATAATAATATATTATAATATGTATTTTTTATATTATTATTTTAATTATATATAAAATAAAATGGGTATGGAAAATAGAATATTGCGTATGTAAAATTAGTACATGAAAAGTAAGGTGACACGTGACATTTTACATCGTGCCCCATAGACCATATGTTATCCCAACTTATATATAAAACTATCACACGTATCTCGCAGACAACATTTAGTGTCTACACAGGCCTACACATGTTTAAACGTGAACGTATTTTTACTCTTAGTATAGTACTGTACTCATACTCATAGTACTACGTTATAAGGGAAAGAGCGCGCTTGTATTCCCTGCAGGTAAAGCACGTTATCTCAGAGTTATGGGGTCCGCCTCCTGACATGTGCAGCGCTCTGCATAATTCTCCACGTCGAAATAGTAGATGCAGGTGTGCGTCTCTTCGTCAAACACAAGGAGGTCCTTGACTGGACAGTCGAGCAGGTAGACCTGTTGGAAGGGAGTTCCGTAGAACACGCACATGTAGAACTGTCCGCAGTGGTGAGGGTTGCGAAACGAACCGTTACCGGAACAAGTGAACGCCTGCTGCGCGCACTGCTTACCTCCCGGCTTCTTAGTCGGAAAGGGCGTGGTTTCGAAGGGCGTGGTCTCGAAGGGCGTGGTTTCGAATGGCGTGGTCTCGAAGGGCGTGGTCGGCAAGGGCGTGGTCTCGAAGGGCGTGGTCGAGTCGTTGTCGAGCCTCTGTGTGCCGCCGTCCGTGTCGCGTGTCGTGAAGGCGGAGGGGTCGGGCATCGAGTCCTTGCGTGTGGACATCCCCCCGCTGCTGCTGCTGCTGGTGGTAGAGGGCGAGGCCGCATTAGTGGTCTTGTGCGTGGTTGACGGTGGCTGGAGCGAGTGTCTAGTGGACGAGCGGCGGCGCGGTCGCTGCGTAGTTGTTAGGCGCGGTCGCTGCGTGGTTGTTAGGGGCCGGGGTCGCCGCGTGGTTGTTCGGCGGGGTTGACGCGTGGTTGTTGGTGGCGGAGGCCGCCGGGTCGTGCTCCGCCTTCCATTTACGGTCGTCCTTTCCGGCATGCTCACCGACTGTAGCGGTAGCACCGTAGTTTGCGACGGCGTCGGCGTGGTCGTGGACTCGGTTGTTGACGTAGAGGTCATAGGTCGTAGAGCGGCGTTGATTGCCTGCAGTAGAGGATATTTGCCGCTGCCGCAGTGGCCGGTAAAGTCGTCAAAGTCCAGCGTCCATATGTAAGCGCCGGCTAATTCTATCTCCTCTACGAAGTCCATCTGAGAGATAGAAAATAATGTGAATTTCGCGGTTGATCATCAGATTATAAGATTCTACACTATACACCAACTAACACTGCCTACAGTGACACATACCAGACACCATACAATATAAACAATACACTATACGCTATACACTATAAACTACCTAACTAACTAGCAGGACCTTACACAATACAACAAACTAGTGGAAATGTTGGTTGCCTAAACGGGTATTAAGAAGAACGATAGTCAATATCAGTGTCCTCCTTCGCCTACATTCATAAAATCAAGACCTTCATCAAGGGTCATAATGGTAATGCTGGGACCTAGAGATATATGTATCTCTCTCTCTCTCTCTCTCTCTCTCTATATATATATATATATATATATATATATATACAGGCTCTATATACTCATTTAGCTGTAGACTTGATACATGTCATTGATACATGACGCCTCTCTCTCTCTGTTTGGCTTACCTTGTGTTGGATACTGACGGTATCGTCGTATCCCGTCCATGCACTGTCGGAGAACGCGTACGGAACTTGCTGTTCGGTGTCGAACACACGGGTGGAGGAGCCGTTACGCAGCTTGTCACACACCTGCTCAGGCAGATAACATAGTTAGCTACGACGGTGAACGGTTTCTCCAGCCCCGCGCAGCGAGCATAACAACTACGCACGCGCGCGCACACACACACACGCACGCACGCACACACGCGCGCGCGCATACACACACACATATATATAATTATATATATCAGGAGAATTTCGTCATTATTAACTCCTGATCAGGAGTTAATAATGACAAATTGTCATATAAATTGTCAATACAATGACAATATTTGTCATTATTAACTCCTGATATATATATATATATAAACGTCTGCAACGGAAACCCTGTAACACCACACCGAAGTAACATGCCTTGTTTTGCCGAGCGAGGCGCTCGAGTTATTAATAACCGACAAATAGAGAGATACGCAAACATCCTAATTACCGTAATTAATTAATTAATTACTACCTCATAATAAGCCATGATTCCTTCGGTGACGGTGTACGGGGCCGCCGCACACGGCCCGCGCGCCGGTGCCGCTATCCCGTGCCCGCTGCCAGGAATCAGTCGGAAACAGCTCCCGTACGCTGCTATGCCGACCACGAGCTTCCCTGGAGGCGTGCCCTGCCTGATGTACTCGTCCACCGTCCATTTCTACGAAAATATTCGTTATGTATGTAAGCGGTGTATGTGTAGGCCTGCACGCGCAGCAAAAATGTTCGGGAAGCGGTAAATCTTTGAATTTTTAAATATTATGTCTGCAGGTCATATTAAATTAAAAGAGTAAGCTCATATTTTACGTGATCTGCTGACGTCCTGCACTGTGAAACAGCGTTTAACGCATCTGCGCTATACTTATCGGATTCGTATAACTACGCATGATTTGTGGATTGCGTCTTTGACGACTGCGTGTTATGAAGGACGGATATCTTACGAGATTCTCGGTTGATTCGAACGGGTTATCATCGCTTCGGGCCAGCAGAGGGGCGTTGTGGCCGGTGAAGGCCTCCCAGGGTCCGTGGTAGTCAAACGAACGAAGGTTGATGTAGTCTACGTGTCTGTGAAGTAGAAGCGTAGTATAGAGGCCTATATAGTATTTGTATAATACAGAGAGGTGTAGTGAACGTGTAGTATAGATGCACCCATGTATATATATATAAATAAATAAA
>NW_014577963.1:86701-90393 GCF_000485595.1 Priapulus caudatus
GTGTGTGTGTGTGTGTGTGTGTGTGTGTGTGTGGTGCGTGCGTGCGTGCGTGCGCGCGCGTGTGTGTGTGTGTGTATAGATGCATTATTTGTATGAGTGACGCGTTTACACACGGAACAATGTATGCGCCTTCGTTTAACAGCGAGTTATTAGCATAACAGCTAAAAATATAACCGCCGCCCTCTCGCCGCCTGTGAGTATGCAGAATACGGAATCATGCCGGATATATTATAGGGTGGATGCGCGAGAACAAGTGCAGCATATCAAGTACTGGTGATTATTAAAGTTCATGTGCCGATATAATTATAGAGATCGAAAGTTCATTTTTATCGCGCCACGATTCCTCTAGTTTATATACTCGTAATACTCGTGGTGACGCGCACGTGCGCGCGTGAACGCGACCGTTTGATGTGGAGCGAAAACTCGTTCTAACCTGCAGGAATTCCGGATAGAGAGTTTTATCAAACTGAGACCCTCCCCTGCTCTGGTCCGCGGGGTATTCCCAGGCGATGTCCAACCCGTCGAAGTTTCTGCCCCTCAGGAATCGCGCTGCGTGCGTCACGAAGCGGTTACGTTGACTTCTGCTGCGCATGAGTTGACTGAAGGGTCCCGGACCGAGGGCGTAGCCGCCGACGGTAAGCAGCACCTTGAGGTGCGGGTGTCTCGCCTTCATCTCCGTCACCCTCTTATAGTTATCTGCAAGAATGCAGTCAGACAGTCCGTCATGTATGATCGACGAGCACAAGCTATGATGTTCGAATCGTGATCGACTCGGGAGAAATAATTCCCGCGTCAATCGGAGTTAACGGTTAGTAAGCTTATCTAGTGGTTCACGTCTATGCGCGCAAAGTCGTTGTCTCCATATATCCCAGAGTGTAAAAATTAAGCATATGTTTTGCCAACGAACGCAGTAAGTATAGTGAATATCTAGAAACGTAACGTAATACACGCGCATAATAGCTGACTAAATACAATATAATGAATGCTACTCTAGAAAGATTCGTGGTACACCGAATACAACAAATGAAAAATGAAACGTGAGCAATAACAATATAGTTTGGCACATCGCTGGACCCGAACAATAGCGTAATCTCACACGGTCTCACATCGTTACCCGAAATTATATACCGTGCTATATATATATATATATATCCCCTGCGGAAGTCGGAGCGCCTAGGGACATATTAGTCCCCACCTCTTCGGAAGTGCCTCATTGTGGTGCAGGGGTGAACCCAGGCTGAAAGTTGGAAACAACGATTCCTGGGGCCAATTGGCGCACGTGAAGCTCCCCGGGCCAACCACCCGTCGAGTGAATTCAAGCTGGTTTCAGAAACCGACACAAAAGTTTATCCAACCCTTCAAGGTCGTAATGGACTGGAAGGAGACGGTTATATACGGAATGCCGACAAGGACTTACGGGGAAGAAATATGACGCCGACAAGGACGAAGCTACTCTCCCCTAAAAAACGGACACGAATCGGGACATGGAATGTACGAACTATGTACCAAACAGGTAAAGTTCACCAAATCGCAAATCAGATGAAGAGGTTAAATCTAACGATTCTAGGAGTTAGCGAAGCCAGATGGTTGGGAAGTGGTAAGATACAGCTAATCACCGGAGAAACACTACTCTACTCCGGTTCAATATGAAACTTCAAACATTTGTCAATCGCAGGCTTCGCTACATCCTAGGTATATTTTGGCCAAGCAGAATAACGAACGTCGATCTATGGCAACGCATGGAACAGGAGAAGATAGAAGTTACTATCAGACGAAGGAAATGGCGGTGGATTGGACACACCCTAAGGAAACCGACGACCAACACCACGCTGCAGTCACTAGAGTGAAACCCACAGGGAAAAAGAAAAAAAGGGACGACCTAAGAGAACAGTCACATAAGAACATCAGGAGATCGGCATGACGTGGGAGCAGATCAAGCGGACAGCACAAAACCGAGTCCGCTGGAGAAAACTAGTGGAGGCATAGGGCCTCCGGTAGGAGTGAAGAGGATTAAGTAAGTAAATAAGTATATATATAATAATGACAATAAGCATGACTCACCTTCGTCGTCCTTCTCGGACGCACTTAGCCTTCCTGTCTTCAGGGTGGCGAAAGCGTAGAAGATGTGAGTGCATAGCGAGGCGCCTATGTGATCGACCGTGAAACGACCTATGTCGGGCCTGTACTGCGCGTAGTTAGTGTAATAGCATCCGACCAACTTGTCCTCTGCACGAAGACAACATTGCTCAGATGAGTGTAACCCTACATCAGTATACTTCATAATCAGTGTAACCCTACATCAGTATACTTCATAATCAGTGTAACCCTACATCAGTATACTTCATAATCAGTGTAACCCTACATCAGTATACTTCATAATCAGTGTAACCCTACATCAGTATACTTCATAATCAGTGTAACCCTACATCAGTAGGCCTACACATCATTATCAGTGTAACACTACATCAGTAGGCCTACACATCATTATCAGTGTAACACTACATCAGTAGGCCTACACATCATTATCAGTGTAACACTACATCAGTAGGCCTACACATCATTATCAGTGTAACACTACATCAGTAGGCCTACACATCATTATCAGTGTAACACTACATCAGTATACTTCATCCACGTGGCGACTATATGTATCGACATTCTAACATACTCTTTCCATCATTCTTCACAGCGGGTAGATTTATTCGATGAAGCCATTCAAGACGACGAAGGCAATGATTATTCCACACGGGTATAGCACACGCGTGTATAGGCATGTACGTCATATTGTTTACTAAGTGTACGCACACCGCAGCTAAGCTCATTAATCACAGAGGGATAACGACGCGTAAATGTTACGAGAGAGTTTGCACAGCTGCTCACCAGGTGTCTCTGGCAGCGAGCGGCCGTTTGCAGAAAGAAGAGCCGCTGGTAGAAGGAGGATCATGAACCACGTCCTGTAATCTTCCATCGTGTATAGGTGTGAACGAGCGAGTCGCGGCTGTCGTAGAACTAATGAAATACTGAAAGACGTTTTACAGCCTTAGTGCCATAAATATATAGCTCGTCGGTAATATTGAAAAGGCGTGATGTCGTTAAAAATACCTTAGGGGTACAATAATTATAGCATATAAACCGAGCTGTACTAAAATGCTTAAATGTCTTACCGATATCAACTATAGAGGACCGGTCATACTTGAACTGGAGGTATTATATGTACTGCTATTATAATACGTGTTCACCGTACCGAATTTCTGCGTCTATAAACGGTGATTATTGACTCGTAGGTCAGATGATTGGTCGAGAAATGTATCTGAAATGTTTGACGCAGGCTAACGGATAGACAGACCGAACAAGATGTACGGACAGACGGAAGACAGACGGGTCGACAGAAAGACTAACTGATAGACAGACAGACGGATGGGCGGGCGGACGGACAAACTAATGAATGGATGACTGGGTGGGCGGATGGACAAATAAATGTCCAGGCGGGAGAAACGGCGGACAGACTAACTAAGGATGAACAGGCGGGTGGATACATTCGAAAGACGGCTGGCACACCTGCACACACACGCACACAGACGCACACGTACACACGCACGCACACACAAGCACACACACACACACACACGCACACGCAGACGCACACACACACACACACACACACACACACACACACACACACACACACACAC
>NW_014577963.1:90403-91426 GCF_000485595.1 Priapulus caudatus
TGTAACCCTACATCAGTAGGCCTACACATCATTATCAGTGTAACACTACATCAGTAGGCCTACACATCATTATCAGTGTAACACTACATCAGTAGGCCTACACATCATTATCAGTGTAACACTACATCAGTATACTTCATCCACGTGGCGACTATATGTATCGACATTCTAACATACTCTTTCCATCATTCTTCACAGCGGGTAGATTTATTCGATGAAGCCATTCAAGACGACGAAGTCAATGATTATTCCACACGGGTATAGCACACGCGTGTAGGCATGTACGTCATATTGTTTACTAAGTGTACGCACACCGCAGCTATAAGCTCATTAATCACAGAAGGATAACGACGCGTAAATGTTACGAGAGAGTTTGCACAGCTGCTCACCAGGTGTCTCTGGCAGCGAGCGGCCGTTTGCAGAAAGAAGAGCCGCTGGTAGAATGAGGATCATGAACCACGTCCTGTAATCTTCCATCGTGTATAGGTGTGAACGAGCGAGTCGCGGCTGTCGTAGAACTAATGAAATACTGAAAGACGTTTTACAGCCTTAGTGCCATAAATATATAGCTCGTCGGTAATATTGAAAAGGCGTGATGTCGTTAAAAATACCTTAGGGGTACAATAATTATAGCATATAAACCGAGCTGTACTAAAATGCTTAAATGTCTTACCGATATCAACTATAGAGGACCGGTCATACTTGAACTGGAAGTATTATATGTACTGCTATTATAATACGTGTTCACCGTACCAAATTTCTGCGTCTATAAACGGTGATTATTGACTCGTAGGTCAGATGATTGGTCGAGAAATTTATCTGAAATGTTTGACGCAGGCTAACGGATAGACAGACCGAACAAGATGTACGGACAGACGGAAGACAGACGGGTCGACAGAAAGACTAACTGATAGACAGACAGACGGATGGGCGGGCGGACGGACAAACTAATGAATGGATGACTGGGTGGGCGGATGGACAAATAAATGTACAGGCGGGAGAAACGGCGGACAGACTAACTAA
>NW_014577963.1:91451-106451 GCF_000485595.1 Priapulus caudatus
ATATATAGTATATAATAGGGTCTTTAAAGATTGGTAACACTAATTAAATTTAACTCAGCCAATAGGTGGCGATGTGTCCTACTAAGGTGCAGCTGTGTGCCAAACTGGGTTGAAGCAGCCAAGCTGTGTGCCAAGCTGTGTTGAATAAAACAGTTTTTTATTTGCATTGTACATGTTATTTCTAGAGAATTTTCGTAAACCCTTTGATTACTTTAATCATATTAATAAGGTGTATTATTGTATAGTAGTACCAAATTCCCTTTAGCATAGCGAGGGACCTGTTCGCGCATGGTTAGTATCTGTACAATAAAGTGTGATTTTGTTGAGATTATACTTTTAAAAGGGCAGTGTATAATCGTCAAAATAGAATATCTTAAAAAATAAATCCCCTGTCTATATAGCATGTGCCCCGGAATTTTCCTTTACAATAGATTCTGAGGGTCGTGCATTCTAACAGCAACAGACTCATTCACAGCACGTATATAAATATTGATTACGATTAATCATGATTACGAACACATTGATTACGAACACATGCTCTGATATAATCAGGAATTAGCAGAGGTGAAAGTGGTTTTCTGCAGAGTATGCAACACATAAAAACAAATTTCTTTATATTTATTTCTATGACGCCAAACAATACTATATTAGTTCAGGATATTCCCGCTGGAACTCAAGTGGCGCGCGTGTTGTTCATTTGAGACAGTATGCTCGTACAAGATCAACAGTTTTACACGACAACCTGTCGTTAGGTCGCTATCTGAGTTTCGTGAAGCGTTTTCTTCAGTGGTGCTTAGAGGATATATCTTTACATATATAGGCCTAAATGCCTCTTAAGGAGTATCGAATATGTATGCCACTAACGGTAGAAGAGGTACGTATTTTATCCTAGTTATTCAAATCACTCGACATTGATTGTTTAGCACACATTGGTTTGTCACACACTCAGTGACACTGTGACTGTCAATGGCTCAGCCACATGTCATCAACATCACAGCCATGATGATGATTATGCGATTAACGTAAGGAATATTCAGGTAGCGATTTCAGATTCTATGAATTGTAGATTGAAACTGTAGATACAATAGTGTATCACTGTGTGTAAACTTTATATGAACCCGGACTCGGTTCATTGCATGTGCGTTCGATCGTGCAAAGCTGCTAATACTAATAGCTCTAGTACCCCACGTACAGTTGCCACTGGCAACTGTACACGGGCTATAGTACTAGAGCTAAGCTGCTAACAGCCTAACTGTTAGGCTGGCCATCCTACTTTTTGTATTCCCTTTAAGTAGTGTCTAAACGACCGGACCCGGTTTCGGAGGCCTGAAAACTAAACAACCGGCTCTCTTTTCTGATTGGTCAGTTTCCGAACATAACACTAACAGTACAAATATATAATAGGACAATTTTTAATGCAAAACATAAAGAAATATATTTAATTCCGAACATAAACAAAAGTTACAGAATAAATAAATGAATACGGAACAAATAAATGCAGAAACAAATAAAATACAATGAAATACAGAAAACAGAGGAAAATAAAAACATCTTATGGGGTTCAAACACGGTCCCTTACTATCACGAAGCGAAAGCTCTACCATTGAGCCACTAAAACCAACTTGAAAGTGAGGCATATAGACCCTAACCCTAACCATAATCCTAACCCTAACCCTAACCCTAATTCTAAAATAAAATTAGCCAAAAATAATAAAAAATAAAATAGTGACAAAATTAGCCAATCAGAGAAGAGAGCCGGTTGTTTAGTTTTCAGGATACCGAAACCGGATCCGGTTGTTTAGACACTTCCTACACTTTATGCTTACTTACATATCTTCAAGAATTTGTCACGTATTGTGAGGCCGTATTACAACTATAAGCTTGTATTATTCTTATAGCCACTTTGGGTTAGAGAATATTTAAAATGGTTTAAAATCAAGCCATATGGCACTACATTAGACGATACTGATATCACATTTTATGTAATATACCGAACTAATAATACTGGTATGAAAAGCCCAACATCAATAGAGAATTATAACTATTCAATGTACATGCATGTACATGTAGTTCTTTGAATAATGTAAAAGATGTCAAATGTTATCTGCTGTAGCACTGGCGGCCACAGGTCTTAAGAAAGTAGAAGCACAGAAGGATAAAATCCTCAGTGATAATAAAAAGCAGGCGCGCTGCATGCTAGGGGTGTCTGGGGGCATGCCCCCCCTGAAAATTTTTGAATGGTAGACGTCTGGAGATGCAATCTGGTGAGTCTTGCGAGAGAGATTTAGGAATAAAAATTTTTAACCCAAAATTTACTGGAAGCACTGTGCTTCCAGTGCTTCTATCTGCGGGCGCCACTGTGCTGTAGCCAACTGACGCAGTGTTAATACTGTTATCGTGAAGTATATCAGATGTAGCTCCTGTTGATTTCTATATCAGTGTTCATGTCAATGTTTGTTTCTAGGCAGTAGCTGGAGGTGCGGCAGCTGTATCTCCAATTTATGAGGCTGGGGTACAGCAGTCCATTCGCTTTCATACAAACGAGACAAAGATGGCGACGGATGGCGGCAGATTTCGAAATAATGCATTGGGGAAATAAATTCACGTTTTGAGAGTTTTGATGAGCTAGAAAACACTCGGATTAGGTATGAAAGTGAACATTATTGTAAACTTTACTTCAGAAGATCGCAAATAATTGCCTCAGCCCTCAAACAAATGCCAAAAAGGGGCTTCAACGAACGACGGCTGCCGTACCTCCAGCCACTTTGTTGTTTATATATCTTGTTTGTTTATGCACCCTAGACTGGAGCATATTTTTTGAATCTAATGCATCCCTACAAACGATTATCAGACATGCAACACATATATGGCATACACGCAATATGCTTATACAATCTATACTAATACTTATGCACTCGTGTATACACACACATATTATAATATATATATATATAATATACATGATAATACTTTAGTACCGGATTGGCCAGCTCTACATGATCAGCAAGCACAGCCATGAACAGACTGCCCAAGGTGAGGGCGTGGAGGTACTCATAAACGACCCGATAGATGACCCCCAGCTCGGACATGGTCAGTACACCGAGAAGAGAATACACCTGTCCAGGTGAGTAAGCAATTGCTGATGCGATGAGAGTTGTGTGCGTGCCATCATTCTAGATTTATGTTGATACATGCTGATAGCTGTGCAGCTCTCATCAGACAAGCTGTTGTTTTGTATGTGATATCATCGTTAGCTTATTAAAATTTACGTTGCCTTAAACACTTTACTTTTCCACTTCCATACTTTACCATTTATACTTCAAATTCCAAAGTGAATTTTAGTTTTTTAACATTTTTCAGTAATCTAATTATTGAGAATTAAAACGCTACATGTTTCAATGATAAAATTCAATTGAAAAAGATTTCAAAATACAAAATTGCTTTCAAAATCTAAAAGTCTATAAATTAAAACTTTTAAAATTCTAAACTTGTTTTTAAATTACAAACCTGATTTCAAAATCCAAACTCGATTTCAAATTCAAAACTCTATTTGTAAATTTCTAACAACTACACCCTTCTCACTCCTCACTCCTGATGAGATTTACTGATTATTGGTGTTTAGTTTACACTATTGTTTATTTTACAGCCGTCTGCCCAGTTGGATACGAGGTCTTATACCAAGAATATTCTATGTCACAGAAAAGGCTTGGAATTTTTATCCCTACACTAAAACTGGTGAGTTACTAGTGACACATTTCAGTTGTACTGAGCTTGATCGTATAAAGGCCACCGGAGGCGTGTGGAAGGTGTGTGATTTCCACACGTGGAGCATACAGCCTGTTAGCTTATTGATTCGACTAGCACTCTTGCCAGTATTTATATTGGTGTTATATATTGGTTGGTTTTATTGGATGTGTACTGACGATAAATGAAATATCAGCTAACGTGTGAATGGTAAAACGTATATAATCAAAAATGGCACATACGTAGTGCGAATGGCAAAAACGTAGCAGAAAATGGCTACTTAGAAGAAAATTATAGTGTTCTTTTGTTTATTTCATGCACTGGTATGATGCCGGGAACACGTACATGTATTTTCCTCGACAACCGACAGAATACACAGTAAGTTGTTTAGCAGTAAGCCCTCTCAACGTTATCTCAATTCAATGGCGAATGCTTCATGATGGCTCCTCCGGGTTGGAGACGAGGGTTCGGTCACGATGTTGCTTGTTTGTTATTGTGGCGGGTTACACGGTACAGCGCGCGGCGATGGAGACGGAGAAAGAGCAAGCATCAGCAGGCTTCTCTCAATAGACAAACATAATTTTTGCAGCGTTCGCGCGCGCGTCACGTGGTGATGCCCCCTTCGTGGCTACGCCCGCTGTGCGTCGGCTGAGGGTCGAGCGTTTGAAGTAGGGTGCTGTCGCGGCTCGTGTTCGGTAAAACGAAACGCTGGAGGCCGCGCTCTGGTCTCATCAGTAGCGAATGAGGAGCTTAACGAGCTTAACAAGCGGATAACGAGCTTTGCAAGGCCACGCGGCCAGGCCGCAGCCATCTCACGTCGACATTGGAGAGGATAGCTTAAACAAACAGCGTGTAAATCGCGGGCAATCTAAGTTTAGACGCGTTATTATGTGTTTGGTTTATTCTACGAGTGACTACCTGTTTACAGAAGTTGCGCCGCTTGCATCAACACTGTCATGCTATCAAGGATGAATTTATGTAGTTTGTATGAGGAAGAGAATGCGTGGGAAGAAAGCGAGGGTGTGGGGAAGAGATTGAGAGAGAGAAGATGGAGTGTGAGAGGCTAATAGCAAGTAGGGAAAGAGTGAGGAAGAAAGGGAGGGAGGTAGAGATGAGTGGGTAATAGTGAGGAGTGGAAGAGAATGATGTTGACGGTAGATAAGCAAATAGAGAAGAAGAAGAAACTAAGGAGAGAAAGCAAGGGAGAGAGTGAGTGTGAAAGGAGTATGAGGAGGTAGTGAGAGGGAGAGGCAACAAAGGACGAATTGGGGGGGGGGAGATCAGAAAAAAAATTGAGTGCGAGACGAGATGGAGGGAGGGAGAGAAGGAACAAGGGAAGTGGGAAAGGGGGCGAGGAATGGAGCAAGGGAGCAAACAAGTAGTGTACAGTTACGTTTTTGACATATTGCAGTTGGTAGCGAGACCAAAATAGTCGCACGAATGCAATTTCATTCACCAGCCATGAGATGGTTACGACCCGCTACCTGATACTCACCGTGAACTCAGTTATAGCCACCATATGACCCCAGCTGTATATTTCCTTTAGTTTACTGCTGCAGCTGTGTGAACCTGTGTGACATTTCAAGCGCTGTCGCAGCGCGCAGATCGACATCCTGGCGTAGGCATCGTCACATATTATAGCCGCGACTACAGTACACTGCGTCGGGTTACAGGCAAATTAGGGCAAGAATTTAAGCAGCGGGAACGAGTGAGAGCGCGGCATTACGAAACAGAGCAGAAGTAAGTCTCTGCACGGCGGAGGGGAGGATGCGTGCAGTCATTATCCGGAAGCTGAGGAGTGGATGCGGATGCTGCTAGCAATTAGGTTGTGTATTCGGTACACCTGCGTAATCATCGTTGCTTAAGATAAGCTAATTAAAATCGTTCAAAGGTTCCCCGATAATTCCCCCTCGTGGGTTTTTGTGTAGATAGAGAGTTGGTGTGTTTAGTTGGGATTGTATTACCTCTACATCGCCAAGTATTAAGTAATGCAAGATGTAAAATTTTAGTTCTGGTCGATAATAAGTCTAATTTCGGACAAACATGGCATGTAGAATATCGCACCATATCAAATCTTAGTCTCGCCACATCTGTGCAAATATAAGGTGATTGATTAGCTAGATGAGAAGATTTCTGTAATCCCACACTCTATTGGGGCCTCGTTGGATGGGTTTGGTTAGGAATCAGGGAGACTTCTCTGTAACGCATTCTGTGTGTTTGCTCTGTAGCTTTATTCGGAGGCTTTGATAGCGTTCAGAATGGGAATCCAATGAGAAATAATTTTATTCCTACACACATGCGCTGCGGTGTCATACACCATTAGCCACGTATGCGACAGAAAAACCAACTCATTTTCTAAATCTCCTCCCTTCTGCACTCACACCATGTGAAGCCGCTTGATTGAAAACAGAACCACAAAACATCTCTAGTATTAAGCTAAGATGTATCGCATCACATCTATCACATGTTGTCATCATTATTGTGTGCTAACTTGGTGGTAATGTGCAATTGATTTTATCAAATTATCAGTAACAAAAAATCCTCCTAGTCCATTCCCGATTTAGCTTGGCCATGGTGGGATGCTTCCCGTGTGGAGGATGTTTGTTAACGAGCTTGTTTTGCGTGTTTCTCGTGTTGCAGTGCTCTTTCCTGCCGCGATTCTCAATCAGCATAGAGACGAGATACGAGGACAATAATGGAAGCTCGGAAAACGTGAGTCATGCACCCCCGCGCAATCAACACGCACGAAAAAAGAGAGAGAGGGAGGGGGAGAGAGAGCGAGCGAGACAGAGAGAGAGAGAGAGAGAGAGAGAGAGAGAGAGAGAGAGAGAGAGAGAGAGAGAGAGAGAGAGAGAGAGAGAGAGAGAGAGAGAGGGGGAGAGAGAGAGAGAGAGAGAGAAAGAGCATGTACTGTGTATGCCTGCACTCACAGTCGCAGCATGGAGAGAGTGTGTGTGCGTGCGCCAGAAGATATGGTGTTAAGAGCATGCTTCAGAGAGAGAGAGAGGAGAGCATGTTAGGAGAGCATGCTGCTGAGAGAGCGTGTGTGTGGAGTACACGGTGGCGATGTGTGTCCTGCTCGCGCCCCTGCGACATTAGCCAATGGGAAATTGATCCCGAAGCTTTGAACGCGAGTGCGTTCATGAAGTATTCATAAGCACAGTAATGAGCGTCTCTGGTGTCTCATAGCCGTACCCTGACATCGCATTACTCTCCACAGCATCAGGAGCAGTGTCAGCAGCAGCAGTAGTCATAGCAGCAGCAGCAGCAGCAGCAGTAGTAGTAGTCATAGCAGCAGCAGCAGTGTCAGTCACGGCTGCAGCAACAGCAGCGGTGGCGGCAGCAGCAGCAGCAGCAACAACAGTGGTAGTGGCAACAGTAGTAGTAGCAGCAGCAGCAGTAGCAGCAACGGCAGCAGTAGTAGAGTAACTGCAGCAGTAGCGGTATCAGTAACAGTAGCAGCAACAGTAGCAGCAGCAGCAGCAGCAACAGCAGCAGCAGCAGCAATGACAGCAGTACTTAGTAGAGTAACTGCAGCAGTAGCGGTATCAGTAACAGTGAGTAGCAGCGATGCGTTCCTATCATCTGTTGTATGTCGCGCCTTCAGTGCTTGGAGCTGTCACAGGAGGTGCTAGCTGAGCGTGAGGTCGACCATATAGACATCGCGCTAGATCCTCTACCAGATCACAAGTACAAGGAGAGTGAGGTACAGAACCCTCATTCATCTTTTATCCTCTCTCAGTCTCCATCTTCTCTCTTGTTGCTTAACTTTATTATATGTTTTCTATCGTTTTCTTTATTTTTCTCTACGGCCCCTCTCTTATCTCATCGCTTATCTCTCGTCTTTGTCTGGCCACTCACTCCCTATCTCTCATCACTTACAGGGGTAGAAATTAACTTTTGAACAAGGGAGTTCAACGGGCTCCCTACCCTCAAAAAGAGGGAGTCCGCAGCAAAATGAGGGAGTCCACAGTGTGAGGTTCAAAATCAAAGATATTAACAATAACACATGTGCTAATTTTTAAGATTCATGCAGTTGCACATCTGCCAAATTTTCTTCGGACATTAGCTGAAAAAATACAGTAATTCCGCGAGGCCGTGCTTCGGAACAAAGTTATAGTATAGTTATAGTTAGTTGGGCAGAATTTTCAGGGAGTCACACGAACTCCTGCATATGTCAAATCAGGGAGTCCGACAGAAAATCAGGGAGTATTTGACTCCGGTCTCCCGTTAATTTCGCACCCTGACTTATATCTCATCTCTCTTTGGCAGGTCTCTTATCTTCCATCTCATATCATCTCTCCATACTCTCTCTTATCTCTTATTGCGTTTCTGTCTTCTCTGTCCACTTATCTCTTACCATTTACAGTTCATCTCCCTCTGCCCTCTCTCTCTCTCTCTCTTATTTCTTATCACTTATATGTCATCTCTCTCTGGCCTGTCTCATATCTCTTATTGCTCATCTTTTATCTCACTTCGACCTCGGTCTCATCTCCTATCGTTTATCTTTTATCTTTCTCCAACCCCTCTCTTACCTTTTATCACTCATATCTAATTTCTCTCCGACCCCTCTCTTACCTTTTATCACTCATATCTAATTTCTCTCCGCCTGCTCTCTTATCTCTGTCTATTCTCTGTTTTTTTTGTGTTCCGAGAATCACTGAGGTTTCAGGTCAAAGCTGTTGACAGGAGTTACTAAGCGACGAATAGCCTACTAGACGTCACCATTACTGAATTCTATGCTGCAATTGCTGGCATCTACCCACGTTTCTGCCCTCTCTCTTATTTGAAAGGGAATGAGGGTTGGATTTACTGCTAATCTAGCCTTCATGCGATCACCTATGTAATTTCTCAGTGGTGTTGTCCAAGTGATTTAATCAGTGGGCTTGTTTGATGGCTGTTAGCTTCATTAGCTACAGTAATTGGGGTTTCCTGATGTTTGTTTCTTCTCTGTACCGCACCAACCTGGTCGATATTTCATGTTTGTAGTCGTGGTATTTCTCTGAAATGTTTTGTATAAAATTCAGTGTGATAATCAATGTCATTGAAATTTCTGTATATAGATGTATAATATCAAGAGCGAATTAAGAAGGTAATACGCCTTCTTAATACGCTCTTGATAATATCAGGGTTTAACATTGGTAATGATATTAATGTTGATGAATTTTAGGACTGTACGAAATTCAAGTCAGTGAAGACGAATAGAGGACCGTTAGAAGACAATTGGCGAGTAAGAAATAAATTTTTTATACATTTATTTATTTTTCGAGAAAATATAGCTCAAGCGATATTGAGATGGAGTAGTGCTTGTATTGGAAAATCTAATATCAGTATAAGTATATATATAGGAAAAAATGATTCCGTTACAGCCCCTGTTTAACTTATCTGACATAGTGAAGTTCAGTGTATGGTGTGGAACTACTATCTTTCTGTACTTCAACAAAATCAACACGGCATAATCTACAGTCTTCACATTTCACGCGTAGAGATGCAATCCAAAAATACATTGTCACGTCAAGCGTGGATGTCCAATAATCCAATTTCCCCTTCACTTGAGAAATAGTACTGACTTGGCGCACATGTGCAATTGCATCACAAATTGGCTTCACCTACATTATTATTATGGATATAGGGTTACAGTAACACACAGCGTGATGCCTAGCAACAGCAGTAACAGCATCAGTAAGAGCAGAAATACTAGCGGCATCAGTGGCAGCAGTAGCAGCTACGATATAAGCCTCGTTCACACGAGACCTCGTATTTATGAAATACGAACCTCGTTCACACGAGACCTCGTATTTATGAAATACGGTATTTGCGAAATACCGAATCTGAGACAAATACGCGGCCGAGCGTTCACACGCTGATTCGCGGCTCCAGAAATACGGTATTTGCGAAATACCGAATCTGAGACAAATACGCGGCCGAGCGTTCACACGCTGATTCGCGGCTCCAGAAATACGGTATTTGCGAGCTGCGAGCTGCTTTAGTAACAATCGAGCGAACAATGCGAAATAAACAATGCAATGCGCACCAACTGCCGATAAAATACGTAGACTGGTCCGCGCTCGACAGTTCCACTCGCGTTACACTGGAACTGTCGAGCGCGGACCAGTCTATAAAATACGTGGCTTCAGAAATACAGTATTTAGCATTCATACGAGGGATACGGCAAATTATTCGTGGTCTGGGAAACCGCGTATTTACATCAAATATCGGATCTGTTTAGATACCGTATTTCTTGGACCGCGCATTTTGCCTCGTGTGAACGCTAAATACCGGATTTCTTGCTACGTGTGAACGCGGCTATAGTAGTGCTGTTGCTCTAAAGCACTTAGATTAGATTTCTAGATTTATTAGTTCTGTAGTTTGAAAACATTTTGCTATTGCAGGAAACAAGCAATCCCATTATGTGCTCGTACAAAGCTGTTGAAGTAAAGTTTGAAGTGTGGGGACTGCAAACTCGAGTGGAAGGTTTTGTACATAGGGTAACTACAAATATACACAATAAATAAAAAAAAACTAACATTGCGATCCTCTCTTGTTAATGAAGATGCTACGATGCTAAATATAATTGGATGACAGATGGTATCTATTGCATTCCTAAAGGTGGCAGCTCGTTGCCTGCATGTTTGCACACGTTTCTGCTTCAGGCTGTAAGAGATGTACTCCTGCTAGGCCACAAACAAGCATTCACGTGGATTGATGAGTGGTATGGTAAGTACGTCGTCCTTCACAAATGCTTCTAATCATTGTGCTGACATGAATGTTCATCACGGAATGTGGGGCAGTGTTTGTACCTCGGCACTGCACGCGGAATGCTTGCTTTATTGATAAATGCAGCGATATTGATCTGTATGCATTTTCCCCTATCTCCCACACCTTTACTTCATTGTTCATGTATGGCTTAGTCTATACCTGGTGTACCTGCCTGCCATACACATCATGATGTGTGTGCATATGTGTTTGTGTCTGTGGTCAACATCACGATACACACTGCACAAATAATCACCCTGCCATGGAGACACCACTTTTATTCTGCCTATTCTGCCCACAGCAATAAAAACAAAATGAAAGCACATATTGTGATTAACTAGTTCATAGCTTTCTTTTGCGTGAGAGACGTAGCAAAAAATACCTTGTTCATGTTCTCGTCTTTTTTCTCGTAGGCATGACGATTGACGATATTCGGCAGTACGAGAAGGACATACAGGCACAGACCAACAAGAAGGTTCTCTGCCCGGGAGAGAAGCAGACAGTTGATGCTGCAGAGGAGGCACAGACCACAGAGGTTATACAAGCCGCTGATTAAGATGCCTCCCCCCTCCTCAGTCCGGGTCAGTCGGCTGTTGCTAGTGGAGTCGTCCTCTTCGCCCGAGCGAGATAACTCAGCAGATCTATCGAACACTGCCGCTGTATCGGTGGTGCTCACTCGGTTTGTACGTGGTTTTACACGTATGCGTGCCTGGACGTCGACTCTGTCGCACTTCGTTACTACGAATAGTTTTTAGAACGTCCCATCGTGACTCCGATCGGTCGCACCGGGCGGATGGAGAAAGTTGCTCCTGATATTACTGTCAACGGTAACTGCTCAATGAGGCTCTATTTCCAATATGCAGCCGGTCTGTGAAATGCTGGTTTATCCCTGTAGGCGTTTGAATACTTCGCGGAATGCTTCATGGTGTGGGAGATTCCGGTGTGGGGGGGGAAGAGAAGCATTTCATTTATGTTTACGTCACTACCTCCTTATCTTTCTAACAACCCTGCCTCCTCCATCCCAGCTGAGTGTATTAGCTGCAGAGGTGTGCCTAGTGCCTAGTCATATGACTCTATGCGAATTCATTGATAACAGCTCAGGTATGCAATCAATCAAAGCAGGGTATATGAATTATTTTCAGACTGAATGGAAGACTCGCTCAGAAAACGCAATTTTGGGAGGAAGATGAGAGCCAGAATGTAGTAGTCACTAATTAATTGGCAGGGGGAGGCTTATTTAATGCAGGCAGCTAGCAGCTAATCACAGCTACCAGCAGTAACGTCTGTATTACACCAGTCTGGTACATGTTTTATAAGAGCAGTATACTAATGCTGACAGTAGTGATTCCATGGTGTAGGATATATATATATATATATATAGTTAATTTATAAGTTGAGCCTGTGATATTCAGATATTTTTTGCGTTAAGGAATTACTCAATAATGCCAGTTTCATGCTGGAATATTCTTTAGAGATAAAAAAGAAAATGTGCGTGAGATAATAATTAGAAATTCTTGAAACTTCTAGGACTAGTGGGCAGAGATCATTAGATTTTCTCACATGCACATCATAGGCTTTAAGATTCTCGTATAGAACTGAGCTCTTTTTGTGTAAAGATACAACTACGTGGAACATGAATTAGGGTGAAAGTTGAGCATTTTAATGCATACATTGCCAGTCGTTCTGTGTTTAATTGTAAGACCATGCTGGTATTGCTGATGAACATTATATCATTAGCTAGTACGTTACTGTTCTATGTGTTCATTCTTTACTAGATGATACCAGCATGGTCTTACAATTGAAATTATAATTGGTATTACATGTGAGATTTTGTAAAATCCTATTGGATGTTAAAACTTTAACACTTGCCTCTAACTTACTACGAACTCGCACTGTTATAGTTTTACACGATGAAAGGCGTGATTTTGTTCGCGTCATTGCACATAGGTCTACGTTTATTCTTATAATTTTGTAATTACACGCACCCACGTGTGTGTGTGCGCGCGCGTACGTGCGTGCGTGTGTGTGTAATTATTATATGAAGTATATTGGAGGAGAATTAAGTATTTTTGTCATTATAATGACAAAGATATAAACCTACGTTTAGTACCAACTAGCAGTAGGTTGGGTGATATTCCTGACATCAGATAGGCAGTTTAATGTTGAAATTGTCCCATTACTTAGCCGGATTAGTGTTAGAACTAAGGAGGCCCTATAAACGGATTATCCTAATATTCGCATGTACACTTGTGCGCATGAGCGTATGCACATATTGAGTGTATGTATTCGATATGCTTGTGTTCATGATATTGATATTAGATAGCCATTACATATCTCGTATATAGATTGTTAAACAGTGTATATTATTAACTGTGTACGGTCATTGCTGTATCAGCGATTCATCGGAGGTTAAAATGTTTGGTTCATAGACAATAATATTTATTGTAGGATCATTGCATAATCATGAAATGGCAATACTCAGCATTTCAACTCGTATATTTGAGATTGTCTTACATCTGTAACGTTCTTGCAACGAGGTGGCAGTGCTAAACCATTAAGATATTGTAACAAAATAAGTTCTCCTGTCGTGTAATTCCTGTGCGTGATATTCCTAATTACCAATGTACATATATATGTTATGTAGTTGTTATGTTACTGGAGTATTGTTCGATAATATGTTCTGCCATATTCTTGTACCTGAGATGTGGGAAGGTCTGTACAACTTGGCAGTTAGAAAATTCCTTCTTGAACGGATATTTAGAAGTTAGATTTTGTAAACTCGCGTTATAACGTGTTAGTCACAGTTGCACAAATTCATAGGCAGCTTTCGTAGAGCTACGAACTTGAAACAAAACGAATCCTGTGATTTTTTTCGACCCCCAAATCACGCGATATGTTTTTTTTATTACGGTATGCGAACCTATATTACTAGTATGTATTCTTAGCATATGACAGCTAGTATTTTGACTGCAAAACTACCCAGTTTTTGTCAATACTGCGAAATAAATGCAATATTAGAGTGGGTTACCATATCATGATACAATACAACGGCATCGCTGTAAGTGTTTTTGTTAAGAAAACACTTTAGAAATGATGTCTGTCCACCAGTACTGCTTGGTAAGTGGCGCACACGGAACTGTGTGTGAAAACTTTATGCCACTGTGTGTGGTGCCGTAATCCCGGGCACAGAATTCTCCAGGTTAGAGATTTTTATTAAATTAATTAAATTATTAATTAAATTAAATTAAATTAATTAATTAAATTAAATTATTATTAAATTAATTATTTTAATGAATTATAATGCATTACGATGTACTGCAATTCTTTACATTCTGCGTTGCTACTCTGAATCTTCTTTCAGGTAGTGCACCGTACAGTGTAACGTCTATCGACTGTTGAGTAGGCGACGCGACTTACGTGTGTTGGGAAAAAATTCCCTAGATAATTTTACCCCACGGTCTGTTTACTGATGCTTCCTCGAGGTTCCCCCCACAATGCACTGCGGCTTGGGGTGTGGTACGAATTAAACTAACTAATCAAGTAAAATACGCACAGCCGCGCGTGGTCTCGTATGACTAGACATCTATTGGGAACAGCTGACTGTCTATGCCTAACGACGAGAAAACAGAACAAGGCCGAGTGAAACTCATAATTGCTTGTTCCAGCGCATACCTCTCTCATAACGCGACCGAGGACAGAAATGCCGGTGAAGATATCACATAGCCAGCCTCTGCATTTCTCGTCGGGTTTTAATTGCGCGCTACGAGTTTTTGTTGAACAATTATTTCTTTATGTTATGCGGTATTTTTATTTTTATTATTATAAATGATTCTACTACGCCGGATGTATATTTTGATTATTATTTGTGAATTAGTGGTATCTGTTGTTGACTCTTATGTAATGGTCTTCTTTTTAATTACTACTAGTCAATTAAATCCATGGTTCAGTCAATACTTGTTACTTATTTCATTCGTTATTCACGCGAATAATTCATTGGAACAATTTATCGAAACATGATCGTAAGAAGCGCCGACTATTCTACTTCCGAATAAGGTTTTGGAATTTTTTGATGTGTTTTGCAGTTGAGCGCTCTCTACCAACTTCTATCAATCATTGCGATGTAAATTGGCTTTTAATAATTCTCGAATGCAGCTGCACATAAGTAATTAGTATAGTATCTGACTAAGAAGTTGGGCGCAGTACGCGCGGCACTGTACGAGGTGTGTGAATGTCTGTGTGCTTGTGTGTATTTACTCATGACCTATGTACCTGTAGCAGGCGGCGTGCTTAAGCGATGCGTGTGTGCGCGTTTATGTGTGCTTATCAAACGGACGCGTCCAAAGGTCCACCCGACCGCACCGCCGCCACCGCCACACATAACAAGCCAGCAGGCCGGACATTTTTGAATTGTGGCCGAATTTGAGACGATCGCAAATCTCTGACGAGTATTTTGCGCCGATAGTTGGCATCTACAGAGAGGTAATGTTTTCGTCTGCTATA
>NW_014577963.1:108951-120615 GCF_000485595.1 Priapulus caudatus
CGCGTGCTTGTTAACAATGACGGTGGTGATTGCTGCTCAACATTTGGATAACCTGCATGAGTGATGACGAATGAGGGAGAGTAATGATAGGGCGTATGTTCTCCTTGAAATTGCGAATCATATCACGCTGCATTAAGCACGAATAACAACGCTATACGACACGCGGGGGATATATATAACAAATATGTTATGTTAGATCAGATTTTAATGAAAAATTCTAGCTATTATTATATTCTCTGCTTTTCGTCGCATATCAAGTTGTTCAAATGGTCGCCAAAAACAGCGCGCGCGTGTGGTGTGTGTGTGCGTGCGCGCGTGGCGCACGTGTACGTGTCTGCGCGCGTTCGTGCGTGAGGCGCGGGTATATGTGTGCGTGCACGTGTGTGTTGGGTTGCGCGTGCGTGTGCGTGGTGTGTTGGGTGGCGTGCGTTGTGCGTGTGTGTTTGGCCGTGCGCGTGCGTGTGCGTGTGTGTTGGGTGCGCTGTGCGTGTGCGTGTGTGTTGGGTACGCGTGCGTGTGCGTGTGTGTTGGTGGTGCGCGTGCGTGTGCGTGTGTTGGCGCGCACTGTACTCGTTGCGACCTTTAGTTCCATGCACGGATGCGCCAGCTCGCAATGCTTAAGCAACCGTAACAAATGTTTAGCAATCGCCACACAATCGTCAAACAAGCCCTCTAAAGTGTCTTTACTGCTATAAAAATCAGAGCGTATTAAGAAGAAATGAATTGATACGCTCTTGATAAAAATGCTTACTAACGCACCGTCGCCTGCACGCGTTGCTTACATAGCGAGCCGCGCCTCACACACACTCGCCACTGCACGCACACGCTCGCACGCACGCACATGCACAGCAAACACGCGCTGTCATGCACACGCACGCGCACGCACGCCCGCACGCACGCTCCACAACGCATGCCTGCACGCACACGCACGCCCACATGCACGCACACGCTCGCACGCACGCACTATGCACACGAACACGCCGCTGCTCATGCACACGCCAGCGCACGCCGCTCCCGCACGCGCGCTCGTGAACACGCACGCCTGCACACACGCGCACGCCACACGCACACACAAATCACTCACGCACGCCTGCTACGGCACTTCACGCACGCTCACACGCACGCCTGCACGCACGCACGCCTACACGCACGCACGCACGCTCGCACGCACGCACGCACGCACGCACGCACGCTCGCACGCACGGCACAACCGTGTTTGATTCGTGTCGCTGTTGTTGTAGACGCACATACAGACAGGATGGCGCTACGGGACGAAGAGTCGGCGGACGCGTGTCTGCTGCTCATGATAGCCATCGGACTGCTGCTGTTCGGTGTCGGAGCGACGTTGGTTGTGGTCGGCTACTACATACCCGGTGTGGACCACGTCTCCAAAGACCTGATGGTCGCTAATGGATTCACAATAGGAAGTATGTGTCGATCGTAGATGTACCCTACGATCAGTGTATATGTGATATATATATATAACCACGCACGTCACCTGTGCCTTAATTGCCATTGATGTTTATGTGCTCTTGACATTATTGAGTGTTACTCGTTTACGACTATTTCCCGCATTACAGGTGTCGGGATCGCTATCTCTTGCCTTGGAATAGTATTTTTGTACATGAGAGCGCAAAACAAGTTGGATCTGAGCTCAACTAACCTGCAGCGAGGACACAACATGTCGTATTCGGGATCCAGGGATCTAGAGGTAGCTGGAAGGTAAGCTGTGGTTGTTAAAGTGTTGTAAGCTGTTGTAAGCTGTTGTAAGCGGTTGTAAGCTGTTGTAAGTTGTTGTGAGCTGTTGTAAGTTGTTGTAAGCTGCCGGGAAGTAAGCTATTGTAGTGGTAAGCTGTTGTAAGGTGGCTGGGCGGCAGCGAATTAAAATCATAGATATCTATAAAGAATAGAGAATAGAGAAAATTAGAAGCGGACCTGGCCCACCTTTATTTGCGGGGCTAACTTAGTCCGGACTAGCGCTTATTTAGCCCAGGATTTAGCGTGCGTCTGGCCTGGACTAGCTTGATTTGCAGTCTGTACGGGGTATATATACATTGTATATTACAGGATGATTATGAATCACATTCACTCTACAGTGTATAAACGTTAATCGAATAGTAACAGGAGTGTATAATATAGATCCATATTCACTCCTGAGAGTATAAACTCATAGCTCGCGGCGTCGCCATTTCATCTCGTTCGTCCGTTCGTTCGATCGTTCGTCATCGTCTGCACACTTCATGAGCTGCACGCGGAAATAGTTTACCGTCGGTCCGTCACGTGGAATCGAAAATACTCCGTGTACTGCTGCTGTGATCGAGGCAATGGCATGAAAGCATCATCACCAACGAGCCTGCTTCCCACATGCAGAACCCCCCGCTCGTATCGTTAACATGTTAAGTCAAGGGAATAGCGGGGGAATAGATCAAACTTATACTCGATAAACGCAAAACTATAAAGCAGATGTTTAGCTACAAGGCACAAAACACCGTTTATTGGGAAACTTCACATGTATATAATACATGTTCGTCACGAATTAATGTGTAATGTTGTTGCGTTGTACTTTGCAGGACAACCGGTGGATGGTAGTAGAGGAACTACCGTCGATAACAAAAGAGAGAGAGAGAGAGACAAAGAGAGAGGGAGAGAGAGAAAGAGAGAGAGGGAGAGAGAGAAAGAGAGAAAGAGAGAGGGAGAGAGAGAAAGAGAGAGGGATAAATAGAGAGCAAAACAACAGTGAAATCAACATATGCGTTCTAAAAAACACGTGAGCGCAATGTCGTTTTTTACAATAACACATTTGTTATATGGTGTGCATGTCTCCACATTCTCCAGCATTGCCGTCACACGTATATAACCGGGTCAATATTTTATGTCTGTATGCATACCCGTTGGAAAGCATTACCTATGGAGGGCGTGATTAAAATTTTATCTTCTAATTTCTTCAAAAACTAATGCGATGCGTTAAATTGTGTTATTTTTGCCCCAGTAGCCACGGCCGATAAAAGTTTACGCAGAGACGGAATATTCCGCAATACAACCGAATGTATTTGTCTGTGAATGCGGTTAAATCATGTAGATATTTCACAGGTAACCTGCGATCATTTTACGGTGAAATACTAACGGTTTGTCCATCGTTGTAGGAACAATGTGAGTTAATGGCGTTGGAGGGGACATCACATTTTTTAGAAAAACAGTTTCTGTAGGAGAACGTGCGTGTGAATCGATCGGTGTGCAGTAACGCGTAGGCTGTGTGCTGAACTTATAATAATGTGGGAAATTTAATGGCGGCATTTACTTTCTAAAACACAACGTAGATCTTAGTTACTTTGAAATTAATGAATTTATTCAATTATTTAAATGTAGGTTTTACACTGAAAATCATGGCAACGCTTAAGTCACTGACACATGCACGCGTTCCAGTCACTCTGTAACTGTTCACGGTAACTTATAGTAATCATATTCCACAAAGTTCAAGTGCAAATCAATGCCCAATGTTTTGATGCATGAATGTATAATATTTTATACATTATGATCGCGCAGTACGCAACAATAGCGCCTATAGATGTTATCTGTACAAGAAGAGGTGATTTGTGATTTAATAATTGTCTATTGGTCACGTATCGTTTGCAATAAATTTGTAATAATAAGGCATTGTTAACGCTCAATGATTTCGCCAGTAAATCTTTTACGTACACACAGTTCAGTTGTAGTGGGCAATGATATGTACTGTACATATCGGGAGTAGCTAATTAGTGTAGAATAAATTATATTTGTCTAATCTATATATCTATCTATATATATATATATAATAAATAAATAAATAAATAACTGTATGTATATATATATATATATATAATAAATATATATAATAGTATATATATATATAATATAATAATATTATATATGCGTGCGTGCGTGCGTGCGTGCGTGCGTGTGTATGTTATGAGTATATATACTTATAGGCGAGTTCATGTGCTCCGCAACACTAAAGTGCCAGGCCTTACGGACCGGGCACGCCATAACCAGCTTTAAAATCCAGCCATATTGGAATAATCAGCTTATTACCCCACTGAAGATGTAACATACTGCTGCCCTCTATCGTCTCTAAATTCTTTACCCGCTGAGACCGTTATCAAAATATAAAAACAGTTGACTATTCTTGTTTAAAATGTCATAACTTTTTCACAACACTCCGTTGCAAAGTTGCGCGAGATATAAGATATGACAAACTATTTATATATGATGTTTCGACAACGAGCCCTCGACAGCGGCGCGTACTGTACGCGGCCACGTACACTTACAGAGGGCGGCAGGTCAGTTTTTTGATTTCGTACTGTTCAAAACCTTATACCCCAGTCACACAAGGGCCCGACTCACCTACGCTCGTACTACGGCTCTAAGAGCGTGGTGGAACGTGTAGAAGCGCAGTGTGGACGTATATGGACGTACTGCGATCGGCTCGAGCGCGGTGGCAGTCAGCATGAGCGTGAGAGCGTGGCCAAACTTTGAACATGCCGTTCAAAATATCGTGGTGCGGTGCGGTGCGGAATACAGCGCACGTGCGGGTTCGTATTACGAGACGTGGAAGGCGTAGACCCACGTCAACTCGAGACGTAGTCACGAACTTAATGGTCGTAACGCAACGCGTGTCGGGTGCGTGAAAATTGGGCCGCCCCGTTCTCAGCCACGAGATAGTACAATATCGGTTTCATCACCGCTTTACTAACGTCCATGGAGATGCTCTGCGACCTGACCAGGGGGGGGGGGCGGGGGGGGGGAGGGGGTGGGCCTCGCTAGACCATGGTGCTCTCTAGCAAAGCTTCGACCGTTCGTACACGATTGTACTGGCCCAACCACGCTCATGACTTACCCGTGTGTGGCGTTCGCATTACGGTTAGACTCACTCTGAACAACTTGGGGTATAATTTGGGGGCTACCCCTGGCCACCCCACCAGTATCAGTGTCCACTATGGTAGAGGCAACACTCCATCCATGCCAATGTTCTCGTTAGAGTACAACTCGAACTACTTGATTGGCCAAGCGCTCTCATCATCTGAGGAGGAGAGGAGAAATAGAATGACATCAAAGATCTTGCTGGCTCTCCCCTTGTCTTTTGGCGGCATTAGTCGTTCCTGTAATAAATAATCTTGATGTTAATCTGATTAAATTGATAATGTTGATCTTAATTATCTTGATGTTAATCTTGACAGTCACGGCAGCCTGCAATGTGATCTGTATAGCAACGCGGCTGCGGTATTTTATATGATGCGTTGCCAGCGCAGTCGGCGCGTGATTTTCAGCGCGCAGTTGAGGCGCTGGTGAGCGTTGCTAAGGCGCCAGTGCAAGACGTTTCGCTTCCGATACGCACACGATCTGATTGTCGCAGTAAGCGACGGCAGTCCGCGCGCAGTGCAAGCGTGATGCGGGCGTGGTTTGAGGGCGGGCTGAAAGCTTGTTGGAGCGCAATGCAGCACGGGTAAAGACGCACTTAGAGCGTAGTATAGGACGTAATTAGAGTTCGTATAATCGGCGCTGGCGCCGCGCTGGTGGCCGCAATTGCACCGTCTCAACCACGCTCACCAACGCTCGGCGCAAATTTTTTGGGCGGGGCGACGTGATTGAGCGAGCTCTGGTTGTATTGGGCCGTTACCCACATTATTTTCACGTCTATCTGGACATCGTGGTTTGCGTCTCATCAACCTTGTTGCACCCCTGCCAGACGGCAGACAATCGCAGCAATAACACCGGTAACTCCAGCACACGGTTGTCGACGAGGTGAGCAGACGAGCAAGCCGATGCAGGACCAAACATGCCGCCGACTCCGCTAGAAAGCTCACCAACTGCAACAAGCACAGCCAGAAATCGTGTCACTATACAAATATACCGCAAGGATGCAAGATGCTCAACTAAAAAAATACACCGCTATATACAGCCGTCCTATGAAAACAAATTACCCTGTCAGCCCACTTCTAAGCAAATCACTTTACCATGTCACCAACTACAACAAGTTACACATACACTGCTAAGCGGCGCGACAAATACACCACAGATCTGCCCCTGATTATAATAAAAGCACACAGCAGGCTGCCAGCAGCTAATAATATATATCATATAATAATATATAATCAATATAACTATTATATATAACGACTTATTATGAAAGATCCGCGCTTTAAGATGGCACTGGCTTTGCTGTTACAGTTCAGTGTCTTACGCTTCCTTTTGTCTGACTCACGGTTGCCTTCTGGCAGTTTTTGTTTTCTTGAGACTTCATATCTTTCTAATAAACACTGATCTGAGAAAGTGGATCTAGAAAAAGAGTGTCATTCTGATATATCTCTGTAAGTACGCATATAGTTAGCCTATAACTAATAAATGCATTAAGTGAGGTATATATCTACGCTTATTTAGAGTACCATAATACACTACAGGTATATGCTGCACCCGAAAGGTTCACCGCAATATACTCGCTGGCTATGAATAATGAGTTACGCACGCATTGCGACAAAATCGATGTAGTTTAGCATGTAATACACATATAAGAGGGCGATTGCTGCCGAAAGGTACAATTCGATATAGGCGCTTCACTCCACGAGCGTGCACAAGTTGATATCCGCGGTGTTGATTCAAGATTTTTATTGTGGTCGGCTAAATATAACGCAAGTGTAGTGACTTTTTACAAGCCGACTAATCGCCGGCGATAAATACTAAATAAATCGCACACCTTCCCGCTTGTACTGCCTGAAAAAATGTGTTGTCATCGGAAGTCTCGGTGAAATCATAGGAATCATTTGTACAGTACGATTTTTCTATAAGACATTCGGCGCCACTTTTCAATGCCGATTCGCTGGTGTTCAGCCACGTCGCCAGTGTCCTGCGCACTGCGAGACTTCCCTCTCTGACCATGTCAGGAATGAAGTCCTGCAATTAAACAGGTAACATATATACGGCCTAATGAACAAATAACAATTATACACGGAAGCAACTGAAAGCGTGCCGAAATTATGTTGCGCGCTAAAGTCGGCCGCATTAAATACATAATACGAGACAGCATATTCGAGTTACGCGGAGCAATAGTGGGCGGGTGTCATTATCGGCTGGCGATCAGTGAGTGAAGTACAGTACTGACTTTGAAATGTTATAATGAAACTGTTCGCAGATGTGTCTAACCTCGTAATTTTCTGCCGGATACGTGGCTGATGAAATTGTCAACTCGTATTCTGTTTCGCTGAAAAGAAGCGCAACAATGTGACAATTTATGAATTGAACATATGCTGGGTTTACACTGCCAACCTTGAGTTGGCGAATTGCCGAATTGCCGAATTGCCGAATTAGAACATATTCTAATCTCCCAACTAGCTGCTATCGATCGGTTGGAGTTGCAACTTTTGCGGTTGCGATTGTCAGTTGCGAAATTGCAAAGTTGGTACAATTCGGCAATTCGCCAACACAAAGTTGGCAGTGTAAACCCAGCTTAAGCGAAGGTGATGCTCTCGGCTTAGGACAATGCCCCCTTACATTTTTTATAGAATTAAATAGGAAAATGAGAAAAATTTTTCTAACCCTATGGATTTCTCATGGTCTAGATGCTCAGATGCAAATAATATCGCGAGTCACGCCAGGGGGCGAATCGAATGTGCTTATACAGAGAAGTAAATAAACAGAGATGGGCGTTTACCTTGCACGCGACACGACAGCTGCAAACTATCAGGTGTAATGTCGTTCCTAACCGAAAAAAGCAACCGTACAGACTCTGAACGAAAAAAAGAAATTGGCATCGTCTTGGGTAAGATATTTCGGAGATAGGAACACAAAATGTACAACCATCATCTCGCCTCTATATTACCAGTAAAAAATAATAATAATGCTGAATTATTAGTTATTGTAATTAGTGTGGAGCCGATAAGCGTTGGCTTACAATGATTGATGTTTTTGTTTGTAGTTGGCCATAGCGTGAGGGCAGCAATATTTTGCCAGCGAGAGTTATGTCATTCCTATATTAGGAAACTGTTTGCATCTGAAGGCGACATGATTTCCATAGTGAGTAACATTAATACAAATTGCTTTGAATCGATTAGGCTGTACACAAGCCCAACAAGAATTATAACAATACACAATAATATATTCCGTCTATGAGTTTAGAAAATACTACTTCATCAGCTTTTAAAGGGCATTACATTGTATTTCACGACAGATTATATCAGGGGAATTAGTCACATTAAAAGAGACCTAACGTACAGTCCTGGCGCTCCTGGAAACCAAAAATATTAATTGAGGCCACAGCTGTAAAAACGTGCTCCACTTGGGATTGTAGCTTTCTCATTCAGCTGCCCCAAAATTATGCGAAAAGCTATCATAGCTCAATTCGATGTGGAAAGAGCTTACGCCTGGAATCTTTTAAACGCCTAGTAAAAACTGCATCTATTTAACATTGGCATTTAATCCACATAGACTATTATATTTTTAGGTGTAACATTTGATTTGAAGTTTATTTTTTTGAAGAATGCATTATATTTATTGTCGGCTTTTCAGGATCTATATTTAATAAGTAGTTAATGCTCTGTTGTTGGGGGACACTATGCTCTCTATAAGTCTGTTGCGAAGGAAAGGTATATAGCGAGAGCACGTATCGCTTCCAAAAGCAACAGCTATGAGATACATATGTGCCCAACCAACACAGGCATTAATGTTTTAGTGGCATGCACATGATATGCAATCTGCCTTTCATGCTTATATACCATCTTTATACTGCCCTGAATTTGCCGGTGCATTCGATGGTAACAAACGGTCTCGAACACACCACAACAACCGCCGTTCGTAAATTCTTGCGTGCGCCCAGAATCGCAGGAGATGTCGTGAGCGTGAACACGAAGGATATTGACGGCGGGAGTTCAAAGCGTCTATAATAACAATACGTCGCGCAAGCAATAGTGCCCGCTGCAGGAGCGCAGCTATTGCTTCAATAAGTACGCTGCGTGCGTTATCCAATAGAATTTCAACGGATTTATCCACGTGATCACTAATTTTAGCAAGTGTTGCAATCCGCTCTATTATATAATCAGGAATCCTGTGTATACGGATTGTTCGTAATTTAACGTATCTATATTTTTACAGATATTGCATATTTCGCTGTGTTTATGAATCAGCCTTTGCAATGCGCATGCGGTGAGGGCCATATCTGCATGTACCGTGCGCAATATAAATCAATAAATAATATTTATTATTAATACAGGTTAGATTTCAGTGTGCTGAATGGCAATTTCGTATATAATGTAAAGAGCCCCGATGAAGTACAAAAGGCTTTGCTGTCGAAAATCATACCTTGGGTGGCGATCAATATAACTGGTGTTTCGCTATGAGGCAAGCGCAAACACAGGCACTGCGCATGCCACACGTACCGTAACACATACACACAGCACGACACACACAACACACACACACACCACACACACGCAGGCACGGCACGCATGCACGCACGCACGCAAACGAGCGACATGCAGCGCACGCACCCGTACACACACACACACCACACACACAGTTCGCCACCACAATCACACACAGCACACACAACCACACAACACCCACACACACGCACACACACACACACACAAACGGCACGCCCAGCAACACACATGAGCGCGGCGAAACATGCAAGCTATCCAGTATGGGTTTGAGAAATAGCTGCGGTGTATTTCCGCCTTCACAACAAGTGATGATGTTCTGGTTGTTAGCCCTCCGCAACGGAGTGCAGGAGGGGTAAGGTGACATCCCCGTGCTGCCTGTTCATGTGTGTGACCAGCAGCGTTCAGCGAGCCGCAGCAGCAGCGCGATCGATTCAAGCACCAGCTCGCCTTAAGGCCGCCCAGTCAGGCAGCAGCGTCGCCTTAGAAAGTCCAGGCAGGGGCAGCAGCAACCGCGAGCCAGCTTGGGATACACATGTATACATGTGACCTACGTTCAGCGAGGTTGCACATCTTTTGGAGTGCCCTCTGTCTAGTTATAGTAGTAAGACAACCAGTAAGTCAGCGTAGCAACTCAATACTCACACACACCACACACACACACACACACACACACACACACAACCCACCACATACACACACACAAAGCCACCACAACACATCACGCCTGGCACACACACCACACACACAACACAACACACACACCACACACGCACACAGTCACACACATATAGTATAATTATATATACCGCATCAGGGCGCGCGCACGCACGCGCCCCTTGCGCAAACGCGCACTCGCACACGGCCACGTACGCACACTCATAGTATAGTATAGAGAATAGCATGAAGACCGCTAGTCAATAGAGTATAGTATTGAGAATAATATAGACCCCGCTAGAAGAGAATATGGTATTGAGAATAATATAGACCCCGCTGGAAGAGAATAATTATGGTATTGAGAATAATATAGACCCCGCTAGAAGAGAATATGGTATTGAGAATAATATAGACCCCGCTAGAAGAGAATATGGTATTGAGAATAATATAGACCCCGCTAGCATAGAGTATCTTATAGAGAATAATACAGAGAATAATACAGAGAATAATATAAATTGCAGCAGTCAATGGCCGCTAGTCGTAGACGCGATTATGTAAGCGACACTTACTAGGAGTGTTGCATAATCTAATTGACGTGTCATCAAGATCGACGTACTGGTAAGGTATACAATCGCATTCGTCCATAATTCGTGACTTGGCGCACGCAAACACACAACCCTTGAATAGACAATGATAGTCACTAATCACAAGAATTTCTCTATAGCACTGAAATATAGACATTACCTTTCACATTATATAATGAGGATGCCACTTTTAACGGCACGGAATGATAGAGAATTATTGAAAATCGGAAACGTCAGTGATTGGAAAAGAAGTGCGAAAGGCCTCATATCAAAGAGCGCAGCGAACATGCAAGCATCCATGGTTTGAGAAATAGCTGCGGTGTATTCCGCCTCCAACAAGTGATGATGTTGGTTATTATAGTAGTAGACAACAGCAGCGCTAGCAAGTCACGTATAACTCAATGCTCAATGCTCAATGCTCAATGCTCAATACTCAATGCTCAATGCTCGATTGTTAGTAAGTCAGCTGTTAATATGAATAATTAAATAATTATAAAATAATATGGTATACTGTTATATACAGGTTTTGCGCTACAGCAATGACTGACTATCATAGAAACGAAGTGACGATGTACAATGAGGCATCACTACGGTAAGAAAATATGTGGAATAGAGATATATAGATGATCCAGTCCTACTTTGAGGGAGTACGCGTATTCTTCACCGAAGTACGATTTCTCATCTTCTGGCTCATCACCGTCCGTACAGTTGCTGTCATACGGGTATTTGAGCCGCTCAATTTTTCCCTGCAACAGCAGCAACAGCAACATAATAATACATTGTAGAACTCAAACGTGTATCTACTGAACAACTGGTAGCTTGCATATTACGACAGCAGTCAAAGCAATTCCCAAATTTTTAAAGAAATGCTTTTTTTTCGTATAACAGCATCAGGGTCAACGTACGTTACGTCATAGTACACATGTTATGCTAGAGCGTATATCATCTTACTGTAACTGTCGGTACTAACCCATAGAAATTACGTAGGATGTAAACACGCGCAAACTAAAAAGTAAACA